>NC_045759.1:19837381-20137381 GCF_009193385.2 Nasonia vitripennis | reverse complement strand
GGAATCGCGCGCGAAAATACACACACAGTGTTTGTTCGGCCTTTCAGCGAGTAACAGGTTATCCCTTCGCGACTTCAGCCTATAAGAAAAGTTTAAATAGGCCAGGACGAGTTGCTGCAGATGTTAAAGATGCCAGCGCAGTCGAGAGAAGCAAAAATGAAATGCACTATTCCGGAGATCTCCTGGCACAACCGGGGCCCGGTACTCAGTGTCGACATGCAGATCGGCTCCTCGAAAACGCCAAGTGGCGAGGTCTTCTGGAGGCTGGCATCTGGCGGCGCCGATTCCCACGTTCTGGTAACGATTGTTTTTGTTCTTCTGTTGCCATTGTTGTTCTTGACATTTTGTTCTATGTTACGCTCATCTTTGGGGTGGCATTTGCTTTTTGGAATTGTTCTGTTTTCTAAGTTGCCTTCATTAATTTTAAGAAGATAGATATCGCATTTCTAGCTTTTTACAAAAATATTTGTGAATGTACCTTGTTTTCAAGATCTGGCACGTCACAGTTAATGAAGCTGGCGAAGCAACAGTCTCTTGCGTAGCAGACTTGGAAAGACACCAGAGGACTGTGAATGTTGTTCGCTTTTCACCATCAGGAGAAATGCTGGCATCTGGCGATGATGGTAGGTTGAATGTAATACATTGTTTTTTTAAGTTTTTTTTTATTATCCCAACTTGATGTGAATTCTGTCTAATTTAGAATCTGCCATTATACTTTGGAAGCAAAGAGAAGGATCAGAAATTCCTCTTCTTCCTGGTGACGATATCCAAAACAAGGAGCAATGGAATTCCTGGAAGGTCCTTCGTGGTCATGTAGAAGATGTTTATGACTTGAGCTGGTCACCAGATTCAAACTGTCTAGTTTCAGGCTCTCTAGACAATTCAGTTATTCTCTGGAATGTGCATAAAGGCAAAAAGATTGCTATGCTGTCCGATTATAACAAAGGATTTCCTCAGGGAGTAACTTGGGACCCAACCAATAAATTTATAGCTACTATAAGCTCAGACAGGTTTGTGAAAGCATTTGTAATACAACAAGTTTGTAACGATTTATTTTACTAACTACTTTAAATTTTATATTCAAGGATTTGTAGATTGATTGATGTCACTGCAAAGAGAACAGTGCAGAGAGTGAGCAAATCAAAGATCCCTACTCCTGCTGGACATCCACTTGAAGGAAAAGTTGTTCGTCTTTTCTATGATGACACTTTCAAGTCCTTTTTTAGAAGATTAACATTTACTCCAGATGGCTCATTACTCATTGTCCCTTCAGGTATTATTGAGCCACAAGAATCAACTGATAAGGTTACCAATTGTACAGTTATCTTTTCAAGGCATAATTTGAAAGAGTAAGTGGTGAAATATTTAGAAAAATTTACTAAATAGAATGTGAAAAATAAATTCTTAACTTGTACTATTTTATACAGACCTGTGGCGATTCTTCCATCTTTTGATGAAGTAACAAATGCTGTCAGATGCTGTCCAGTGTACTTTAAAATTCGAGAAGATGGTCCTGCACCAATGGTGGCCTTACCCTACAGAATAGTATTTGCAGTAGCAACAGACAACTCTGTAATAATTTATGACACCCAACAAATTTCACCTGTTGCAGTTATTTCTAACATTCATTACACACGGCTTACAGATATCACTTGGTATGTCACCCAAAGTGTAATAATTCATTATTATATTTGATTTTTATTCTTATGGTCATTTTATTTATTGAAGGTCGTCGGATGGCAAAGTATTAGTTGCTTCATCATCTGATGGTTATTGTTCAATAATTCATTTTCAAGAAGGTGAACTCGGAAAAGTTTATAAAATGCCTCCTCAAAAAGTGACGAAATCAAATAACGTCAAAGAAGCGCCAACAACGCCAGCGCCTTTTATAGAACTAGATGTTAATGCCGTTGATATTGACATTTCAAAATCAAAATCAGCAGTGAAAGCCAACGAGGATAAGCAGAAAACCGAAGATATCAACAAACAGAAAACCCAGGAGAACAAAAATATTGGAGAGAATATTAACTCTGTAGAAGATAAACCAGTTCGAGTGGAAACGGAAAGTAATAGTAACACTGACCCTGACGAAACAGAAGATTTTCAATTAGTTTTAGAGGATACAGTCGTGGAAAGTGAAAAGCCTAACATCAAGGCCACACCACCCAAGACTGAAAAACCACCAGCCATTATATCATCAGCGAGAACGCCACGGAGGGTACAGTTAATAACGTTATCAAGTCCGAAACGAACGAAAGCCGATTAATCTCTTCATGTATGTACATACAATGTTATACATCTTTAGGAATAGATTATTGTGATAAAATTAGTTTACAAAATTTATAAAAACGAGCGTTTATTCTTTCGACGTATAAAATATCGTACAAAATTTATACTTGATTCTTTGAGAAAAACTTCTTTTTATCCACTGGATTAGGAATAATCTGAAATAAGAGGATAAAAAATTAACAGGGCATTTTGTAGCTATTTTTTATAACAATCAGACGAAATACTCGAAAAATGTTATGAAAAAGTCGAGTAAATCTAAATATTCTAAATCTGCCTAATAAAAGCATAAAGCTTCAACTTAGAGATAAAAAAAAAACAAGATTGTCTTACAGTATCCTGTCCCGGTTTCCAACCGGCTGGACACACTTCACCGTGCTCATCAGTATATTGGAAAGCTTGCACAAGTCTAAGAGTTTCATCGACCGATCGGCCGACTGGAAGATCGTTCATTGTTATTTGTCGCAAAATTCCTTTTCCGTCTATGATAAACAATGCGCTGCAAAAATATTTTTATATTGAACATAACACTGACTGAAAGTTGAAAATCTTTTGAATCATATCAATCGTATTTTAATGAAAAAATATCAAGTCCTTCTTGACTTGATTCGTTATAAAAAAAAATCATGACAAAAAAATGAAATGTTTTGTAATATGAGAACAGATGTATTATGCAGGTTAAATGTTTACCTATTATAGTATTTTATATAAAAATAAAAAAATGAAATAAAAATATTAAACCAACATCTACTGTTCGACTTTCTTAAAGCTGTACAAATAAGTGTGAAATTACCGCAAAGTATGACCCAAGTCATCGAGATAAACACCGTAATCTTTGGCTATTTTATGTGTGAGATCCGAGAGTAATGGAATCCTGATGTTCTCGAGGCCACCTTCTTTCCTGGGAGTATTAATCCAAGCCAGGTGAGTAAAGTGCGAATCGACGGAAGCGGCTACTACTTCGACGTTGAGTTTCCTGAACTCCTCGACGCGGTCCGAGAAGGCCAAGATCTCCGTTGGGCAGACGAACGTACTGAAACCAAAGCGATTCTCTTTTATCGTCGCAATTTAAGTGTAAATCATTAATATATGCCGTGAATGAAATAGTGTACTTACAAATCGAGGGGATAGAAGAAAAAGACTAGATATTTTCCTTTAAACTGTGTCAATTTAATCTCTTTGAATTCTCCCTTGACCACTGCTGTTCCTTCCCAATAAGGGGCTTTTTTGCCAACTAAAATATAACATATTTTATTATAAAAGTTTCCTTTTGTTTAATTAATTAAAAAGTTAAAAATTTGATTTCATTATAAAACGGTCTATTTACTTCGCGATAATCTCGGTATCGTAAAAAACACTCGGAGTATTTATACGCTTGGTATCTTCGTCGTACGTATATCCCGCAATAATTTGCATTTTTTTTTTGAATGATACGAAATGCTTATAAACTTTAACGAGAGTATATCAAATTCAAGCAATATTTTATTTCTTGACCAACTGCATCTAAGAACTTATTGTTGTATTCGTGACCCCGTCTCTTCATCGAGATCAAAAAATTATCCGTATCTTTAATCGGGTGATAAGCCACAAAAGAGCCAAAGGAAAATTAACAATTTCTAGCATTTAGTCTCCATTTTGAATCTCAAATCTCCAACGAACGCTGCACTGAGCCCCGCGCAAGTACATATTTTTCTAAAAAAGTTTCCCAAATCCAAACAATTAACAATCTGCTCGGCGTTGCAAAAGTATATACTCCCCATACCGATGCACTCGTAAAGGTATATAAACAAACAAGCGGCCCTCTCGAGACTCAGAAGTATAGCATCTGGACTCAAGGTCAATCTCTAGACTCACTGACTGCCTTGGTGGTTTGGAGCTGGTGACCCTCGTGCTTCGAGCTGCCGGGGTAGACGGTGCCTCCGGCGAATGAGTAACAGCTCTCGTCCTCGCCGAACTTGTTCGCTGCCCTGGTGGACGTCGCCAGCAGCAGCACTAGGAGTCCTAACGCTTGTGCGTACCTCATCATACGCTCTGACGATGTCTTTTATAAAGAGAGTCTCTCGTTGTGCGACGTGAGCTGAAGTGCGGTGAGGAGGAAAAAATATATGAGTACTCAACTATTGCCGCGCGCTTATCGCTGGCTGATGTAGACGTGTCTCTCTCTCTCTCTCAAGCGTAATAAAGCGAGTAATTATATGAAACCGGTGTTCCGCACCGCCTACCTGTTTTTTCGCCGCCCACAGCCGGTTGTTTACTTAGTTCGAGCCGGCGGTATGCTATTTTTCTTCTGGATGTGCGTGCGGAGGACGATGCGCCGAGGAAAGATACCGTCTAAAAGTCGAGGTTAGAAATGGCGGGAGATTTTGATTCTCGTCTGCTCACTGCTGATCGTTTTACGTTCATCGATCGCGTGTGTGCAGTTCAATATATATATAGGTAGGTATAAGTATATAGAGGTGCGAGGAAAGGCTCGTTTGTTTGTAAACACTGCGCAGAGCCGGTGTAACGGATACGTCGCTGCGGTTTAAACGGGCATGTGTATAATGAGCTGACGCTCTGTCTCTTTCTAGTGCACTTCACGCTGCGGCGACGCCTAATTGTTGAGCTGCGGGATAACGTTGCATTATTTAGGAGGTTTGCTTGGATTGCGCAATTGTTGGTGAACGCGTCGCGTTAATTTGCATGGAAATTACAACGGTTACGAGCAACTCGAATCGATGAGATGGCAAACGTGTCACATAACCTCTATATGCAACTTTTATGCAGGTAAATATGCGCTGATGCGAAGGGCAGTATTTTTGAAAATAAGTTTATTCTGCAAAGAGGGTTTTACATATATTATCAGGCATAGAATAATGTTTTCGTGTTGAGATATAAAAATAGAGTTTATACAGATATATACAGGATTGTTCGATCGCTTACACGAACATTAGAAATCGGGTAAAATTTCTAAAGTTATTTACATAATTAATTTACTTTATATAATTTAATTACATACACGATTGTCCACTATATACACGCACAGACGAGTATACAAAAAGTCCCAATTGCGTCACACATGTACATACCTATATTCGTTACTCGCGTGTAACGATTAGATCGACTATCATAATCCTCAATCTCGCCTACGTACTCCGCGCCGAGCAAACAAACAAATAAATTCGCAGATCTTGATACAATAATTACAAAATTATCGTCTACTTAAAAAACAAACGAGGAGGTTTCGTCGCCGTTCGCAGAATCATGATCGCGATCGATGTGGTCGTCCTCCTTCAGTTTTTATCTTTCTCTCTCTCTCTCTCTCTCTCTCTCTCTCTCTCTCTCTCTCGAATATAATTATGCATATAATAATCTTTGCAGTCATTACATCTTCACTTATCCGTATCGTTGGGACTGAACTCCTTGCATCTGAGAGTCGCCGCCTCGACGGCGTCGATCACGGCTCCTCGGAAGCCGTTTTTCTCCAGACTGTGGATCGCCGTTATCGTCGAGCCTGTAAGTATCGTTTGATAATTAACATAACCAAGTCCTAAAGTATTAATAAAAATAACATATACTATAACATACCGGCAGGTGATGACACGTCGTCCTTCAGGACTCCGGGATGTATGTTCGTCTCCTTGACCATCGTTCCTGCGCCCAGGACAGTCTGCGAGGCCAGTCTGTACGCCAGGTCTCTCGGGAGTCCCATCTTCACTCCGCCGTCGGCCAGAGCTTCGATCATCATGTACACCTGATAATCAATCATTCGATCGTCAGCTTATGTGTGAATATAGGCACACGATTTTCTGAAACGATCGTCAAAAGAACTCACGTAAGCCGGACCAGAAGCGGCGAGTGCCGTGATGGGGTTGATCATGCTCTCGGGCACCTCTTCGCAGAGTCCTACTGCGGAGAAGAGCTTCTTCGTGATCTCTGCGTCCTTTGAACTGGCGTGCTTGCCGCGAACGTAGACCGTCGCCCCGCAACCGGCCAGCACAGGAATGTTCGGCATCACCCTGACGATCGGCGTTCCCTCAGGTACGCTCTGTGTGAGAATCATTTAAATTACATGATTTTTGCGAAGAATTTCATAACTTTTATTTCTCGTTGCTTGTATTCACTTACGTTCTCTAAAGTTTTGAGCGATACGCCCATGGCTATGGACAGAAGAAGCGTCTTCTTCTTTTGTATGCTGTCCCTTAGTTCTGGGAGGATTTTCTTTATGATTTGCGGTTTCACCGACAGCACCAGGACATCACTGTGATTGGCTACCTCGGGGTTCGAGAAGACCGCTTTCGAGCCCATCGCCTGAAAATAGTTTGGAACCGTATATTTTGCGTTCACATCTCCACTAACAGCATAATCGATAATCATAATCGACCCCTATAAGAAAGGCCACACCGCCACTGTATACTTATAATCTCGGCGTCGTATCGGATAAGCTTTATTTCGATAACAAGCCGTATTATACCGACGATAAGCCTCGAGAGATTATCGGTGGAAAATTTCCAGTCTCGTGCGACAGTAAACCCGATGACCGAGAAAATTCTCCCGAGTCCCGTGCGACAAACAAATTCGCGTGTTTTTCGCGCCGATAGCGATCGCCGATCGAGATCGCGTATATTGGCTACATCTTCTTCGATCGTCGAGCGCGATATTGCCGGGACTGTGTGGAGGATTATTCGATATCTTTATATTTTTTGCATTATGTGGACATCAGCTGCTCGTGTCGCCGCGAGTTATCGGTGTGCAGGCCCTCGAAAAACACCTACACTGTTGGGAAAGTTTTTTGACTTGTCAATCGGCTTAGAGATTAGGGTGATTGTATCTGTTCGTTGCGTGTCTTTCCGCTTTGTCTCTGAGCTTGTCGAAACTTCCCAAAAGAGATTGCCGCGCGTTAGTCATTAGCTCTATACACGTCAATGCGTTAGATCAATTGTATTGTATTATGGCTCTTTTCTATCTAATTACCTCGAATTCTTGGATACTGGTCTTGTCCGTTGGCAGACAGCTGGCGAGCATCATTTCGCCCTTCGTCAGACCTGAAATAAATTTGCATTGAATATTCGGCGAATCGATATCCCTCCGCTCATAGCAAAATGAAATGTGTGTATCAATTCACGGGCAATAATGTACAAGTGTCATCCACTCACTCGTCGTCGTAAATCGATCGAGTTTACTGATTCAAACGCCTTAACGCCGCTACTTATCAGTCGAGAGACTTCGCTCGTGTGTAAATAAAAAAAGGAGCGAGCCACGCGAGATATATAATAGACGACTCGTAAAGTCGAGCGCGGTTAGTTACCTGCTTTGATGAAGCCTTTCGCCAGAGCCTGGGCCATCTTGCCGCCGCCTACGAAGCCGATTTTCATCATTTTCATGGCTCTTGTGATTCCTCTCTTCTGCGAATATCAACCAGTTTTCGCTTATCTACGCCAGCGGTGAAGTTTCTAAAAGTGTTGTTCCTAAAAATTTTGTCGTGAAATTGTAAATTCTTGCACGCGCGATGTAGTGCCTGAATGACGTGAAAGTGTCGTTTTGAAAACAGTGACATTCGATCATCGATCGCGGACCGAGCTGCAGTCGAGAGAAAAGCTCCCGTGGAAAGTTTCCCGCCTATATATCGAACGACCGAGAGGTCGTGTATATTCCTGACGTCACGATCTTATACAGTGCAGCCGTTGGAAATTCACAAAAACGTCGATAGTTTCGTCAGCCTGCCATATAATGCACTTCCGATTAAACAAAGAAGTTGTGAATGAAAAAGTGCGCATAACGCGGAGTATCGTTGCGGAGCAGACCATTGTTCCAAGTTTTGACAATAAAGCGATGTACGAGCTCGGCTGGCAACGTATAACACGCGCAATGGCAAAAAGTGCACGCGTGTACGATACAATGTGGAAAATCTCTTATCTATGTTTGCGAGTAAATAAATGGTGTTTTGCAAGCATTGAGAGTATTGCGAAATTGCGATAACGCAAGACCGAAAGGGTGTTACGCGCAGATTATATATTATTTTGTTTGATTATAACTTAGGGATTGTTGGGAAACTGTTTAATCCAGAAAGTATTGCGTGTGCTCACGAATAATGGAGGAAGCTAATATAATTTTAAAATTTGCAAAATATGCATCGGTGAAAACTGCGCAGAATGACAACGAAATTGAAAAAAAATCTCTATATTTATCTTCGGAAACACTTACGAAGCCAAGCAACAACGGTTCACTGTACACCGGAACTAAATATCTAGAGTTCAGTCGCGATCGAACAATGCGTTCGGCCGCGATGCAGATAGTAGACTGAAGTCCGGACTGGGTATGCGGCGAATACTTATAATAAAGTTTCGGATAGACGCCGCGTAAGTAGGCGCGCATTCTCCACTCTCTTCGGTTCGAATGCCCAAAAATCGCGCTTCTTATCTGATGTCTATCTCCGAATGGCGAGCTTTAGTGGCTGTAGTGACTTACGAGGTGTATTGGGATGAAGGGAGGTGTTACAAGAATGGTACAAAAGTATATACAACCATGAAAATTCTTTATCGTCCGCATTTCGCGGAAGACACGTTTCTGGTAACATAAGATAATGAATTTCCATTTGTCTATACATGACGTGCCTTATCGTGTTATATCTACCGAACGATTATTGAATTGTCTGGTCAGGTTTTAGATGTTCGATTGAGGAATGCATATATTTATGAAGTCACCAGTCCAAAGGCCGGATTAGTACAGACGAATGTTTATCGAGCACGTGACGTATACTTATCCACACTGTAATGTATTTCTGCGATGTTCTTGAGCTTTGTGACAACGATGTCAACAATATTTTTGCATATGGCTAGGAATAGACAAGGTTCAAAGTTCGATAAAGAATCTTTTTTTTTTCGCTCGAAGAAGGCTATAAGCACGCTTGTAACAAATAAGCAGTGGAGGCCAAGTGTCCATCTTTCAAAGATAGAAATGGATTTCAAGCTTCCAAGACCTCTTGTGTATAATTTTACATGCGGGTTATCACGCGACGATGACCCGAGCGGATTCGAGAAGACACACTATAACATTGTTTATGAGATACCGACTGTCATATTTTTTTTTTTCCTACTCCTTATACATATGTGAATATAATTACTTCTCCTCCGCAATGCTCTAAGAAAACGTGTAGCAATACAGCTATTTTTTTGTTAAATCTGTTTTTTAAACGAAATTAGCGAAGAATATGCTGGTAATAAAAATTTAGAATTTTTAACAAATTTCATATAGACAATTATACTTGAAAGCATATGATAACTAAAAACCTGTAAAAACTGATAAGCCTTATCTGATGGATGAAAATTTCTCGTCAGCTGTTTTTGTGCTATTAAAGGTACTTTACGGCTTGTATTGTTATCTTGTCAATTAGCTGCAAGTTTGAATGACGGAAAAATGGTCAAGATTACGGTGGTAAACAAGATCATATAATGGAAAATTTTTTAATGGATACAAGAAGATAACTATCCGTTTATTATAAAAACCTTAAATCTATACGATCGAGGGCATTACATTTGCATGATTCACGCATTTACGATTTCGTCTTTGTAATAATAACTATAGGGAGGGATATAGCAGTCTTTAATTCTAATGTATAATTTTTTTTTTTTAATATTAACTATTACGTACAAAAATAGCTTTTCTATATTCGCATACAACTTTGGATAAAATCACGTTAAACAAGGCATAGCTTCAGAGAACGTTCAAGATTGAACTAACTGTCACCATATACTATAATGCTTACTAGATCGAATGAATATCATAAAATTATTTAAGTAATAGTTTATATCTACCAACTATACCGACGTAAGCAATGATATTTGTTATAAAGAAAGCGATCGATTACAAGATCGAAGTAACCGGCTTTTCAAACATTACAAAAATCGATCCTAAAGTACATTACAATAAACGCGTAGTCGATTATCGGCCAATCAGCGACTCTCTGATCTTCTGATCGATCCACTTTCTGTAATGTGCAATTCTGACGTAAACACCCGGCTTGTTGACTCTTCCGCAGTGCTGTCCCCAGCTGGTCAATCCGTAAAGCGTGAATGCGCCTGAAACGAATCATTAGATCATTAGGCTCGCTGATTCATCGAACTGTGTCTAATCGTTGCGCTAAAATAAGAAGACAGTCTTAGTTACCATTGTGCTGGCAAGCTAACGGTCCGCCTGAGTCACCGTCGCAAGTGTCAGGTCCACCGTCCAGGTGTCCCGCGCAGATCATGCCGTCGGTGATCGACGACTGGCCGTAAACGTAGTCTGCCTTACAGACCGACTGGTCGAGTAGTGGTACCCAGCCGAACCTCAGTTTCCGCGAGTGAGCTGTAAAATTATAAGTTTTTTTAAAATGTTCTTGCTTCTTATGGATTTTTATTAAAAGAAAATTGCACGTACTGGACGATCCAGCTTCGACGCTGCCAAAACCGCTGATCGTACAGTTGAGACCGGCTGGATACTCGATGTTCTCGTAGGGCAGGCAGATCGGCATGACGTTTCTTCCCAGAGGTATGCCCCTACCTTTGAGCAGCACCACGGCGATGTCGTTGTTGAGACGATGGCCCTTGCGGAAGTCCTCGTGGATGTAGTAGTCCTCGATGTTGGCTTCGGCTTCCGTGCCCTCGTCGACCTTTTGCCAAATTTTGTTTATCGATGATTTAAGTAAACTTTATTGTTCAATAACGAAAGATCAAGGGAAGACTACGCCGATTACGTGATAAAAATAAGATTGCCGATGCACATTCTTACGTAAACCGAAGAATTATCGTCTGCGGGAGACGTGCTGTATCGCGTTACTTTCTGCTGCATTAATTAGGCTCGGCTGTTAATGTTCTAAACGGTATCAATTAGAAATGAATGACAGCTTATTTATACGTGATCACGTACGATTTACGGTTTTATTTAAACACACGAATTTATATACGAACAACGTATTATCAGCAGGATTTGCTCATTTTTTCCAAAACGTCCTTCAGAGCGTCGTCCTTGTAATAGCTCTTATCGCAGCCTTTCATCGAGTTCTTGCAATCCGAATCATCCGATCCACTGCTGTAATCGTCGCAGCTCTAAAATTTAAACAATATATCCATCCATTATAATAATACAGTATACTCCAGGTTAAAGCGACTCATCTCTCGATAAACATCCAATGATTGAGACAAGGAAGATTTTAACTGCTCGATTGGATACCGATCTCTAAAGCTAAAGTATTTTTCGATCACTTTCTCACAGTGTAATCTGCTCGTCGGGGATTAATACTCACGTTACACTTGTCTTTATTGACGCTACTCGGCCAGTCGCAGACGCTGTTCTTCGGATTGAATACTGTTCCCGGAGCACATTGCTGCAGATGTGCCGTGCCCTTCCAGCAGTTGATGAAGAACTTGTTGTCCGGTTTGTAGGGATACTGACCAGTTGCGTAGCTATTAGGACACTTTACTTGGGACTTCGAACTAGTGTACGACGAGGATGGATAGTTACTCTTGTAACTCGAAGACTGATAGCTGTTTTTTTTTCCGAGTAATACCCGCCGTGGCTGTAGGTGGAGTCTGGTTTCTTTTAGCGATAAAAAGGAAGTGTATTTATTTACTCTTTTATATAAATATTAGAAAAGTTGTATTCTCATGTAAATAGACTCACCTTGTGGCCGTAATCATAGCTGTACGCAGTAAGAGTAACCACCGCACAGTTTGTAAAAATGATAAAAATATTAGCTTTACTTACTTTGCAAAAAATTCGCACACTATAGGTTCCACTGCTATTGCCAAAGAGTGTCTAATGGCTCGTTCCGCCTCGAGGTATATTTAAAATTCAAACAAAGTACACCGGTTATCTATGCGGCCAGAGCATTTTCTTCTTAATCTTCTTTTACAGCACCTCGTAAAATTCTGCTTTCGGACAGCAGACCAATGTCGCTTTTGTGCTTTTCCGTCAAGCCCCGGAACACGTAGTAAGTAGTCTTCCCCCGAGCATTGTTGAATAAAAATTTAACAAACTTTACCTCCGTGTTGTAATCTCCGGCGCGTACAAAGTACGTCCCCTTGTTGTATCCCTCGAGGCAGTGGGCAGCGGTGAGAACGTGAAGCGGCGACAGAACGACGGCTCCGCACCAGTGGCTTGATTTACTGTGTCCCCTCACTCGTATACTCGCCTTAATAGGTGCATCGACACAATTTTTTCGGGGTTTACATTTTATCATATTAGGTGTGTGTAGACAACTTTTAAAGAACTACTGATAGAACTACAAGAAGAATAGGAATCGGACTCATACGTGCGCTTCATCGCGTCTGCGCAGTCCTTATATCTACTTTCTATATACGCAACGAGAAAAGCTCCAAGTAGTATAATACAGTAGGTGCAGCGAGTCTCAGGGTGCAATGAGAGACAAGAAGAGAAAAGGGAGCGTATACGAAATACCTGCCAGGGATAGGATCCGCGCGGCGCGACGGAGCTTCGCACGACCCTCTCGAAGATGAGCTCGTCGTCCTCGGCAAAGTCCTCGAGTCGTTTGCCGCATTCGGTTGGCAGGAGATCGTCGATGTTCAGCTCCGTGGCGATTCTTGCCTCTCGGTCCTCGGCTCCGCCGCTGCCGCTCTGCTCGGTACACACACAGAAACACACAGGGCTCACTATATACCGTATATTATATAACTATTTTCTTTTGCACGAGTACGGGTTGTTTCGCAGCTCGTTTTTCATCGTCAAAAAAAGATAAAAAGAAAACTTGCGACGATTCTTATAAATTATACAACTTTATTACACTACATTCATGTATGCACATGTACATTACATTTATGGCACTCTTGAGTATTTTGCAATGTGCATTTTATACGCCATATACTTAAAAACTATTCTTTTGCAAGCGCGCGTGCCTCGCTCGAATTACCTCGTATTCGGCCGGTACGGGCCCAGCGCTGCAGATCACCCCGGCGTCCTCCGCGTGGTCGCAGTTGTGCCTGCCCCAGTGGTCGTGCTCGCACTTGTACAGCTGGGTCTCGTTGCCGAAGCAGAATACCTGCGCGGGATTTCGTTGCGATTAATAAAAAACGTCAATTGCGAGTTATAAGGGGATCGGGGGGGGGGAGGGGGGGGGAGAATATCTTCATACCTCGTCCAGCCAAATGGGACCAGTGCCAGGTCCGAAGTAGCCGTCCTTCTTCACCATAGCCGGTCCCCCGTATCCCAGAGAGCGACAGATGACCTTTGCCGTGGCGTTGGAGAAGTCGTCGTCGCAGACGGTACCCCAGATTCCGTGATGACGGATCTCGACTCTGCCCTGCATGGGACTGCTGCCGTTTGCCAGACGCAGTTCGAATGGAGCCTGCATAGACGCGTCGATTCGTTATTTAAAAATTGACTGTGATAAATATTCGATGATCGGACTTACATCGCAGTGGGCCGAGCTTTCGTCGGATCCGTCGGGGCAGTCCGACACCTCGTCGCAGATGAACGGCGTAGGGATGCACATGGGCGAGTTGTCGCACTTCCAGTGGCCCTCCTGACAGGTGTCCACGTCGGTTTTGCAAACGACGCCCACCGCTTCTTCCGGCTCGCAATTGTGCTTGCCCCATCTGAATGGCGATTGTTTCGCGATGTTATAGAGGATGAAATCAATTTTAAAAAACCTCGACAGCTTACCCTTCGAAATCGCATTCTCTGATGCTGCTCTCGTTTCCCCTACACTTGAGCTGATCGACTATGAAAAGATCCGGTGGATTTAGATTTCCGTAGAATCCACCAGGTCGTACCTCCAAAGCTCCAAGGCTGAATCCCAGCTCGCGACAAACGACGTTGGCGTCGATCATGTCGAAGCCGTCGTCGCAGACCTGTCCCCATTTTCCGAAAACTGCGCAACGCGCATACGTATATAAGCAAACGGAGCAAAGCGGAGCAATATTGACCGATTGACGACGATTCAGTCATTTTGTATACTCACTCTTGACTTCGATCCTGCCCTCGTGACTCGAATTCGCTCCCCCCAGTCTGATCCCGTAGTCAAGGTTCTCCGCGGTGCAGATCTTCTCGTCGGAACGATCCAAGCAGTCGTTCTTGCCGTCGCAGACCTTCGTCTGATTGATGCACTTCTGGTTCGCGCAGACGAACATGTCCTCGCAGTCCAAGGTGTGGTCGCGCATCTCGTAGTAGTCGTGTTCACCGCTTGATACCAAAGCTCCCGTCATGCCGATGTTGCTGTCCGACAGGTAGCACACGTTGCCGTCGGCCCTGTAACGCAGGAGAACAATCATCTTATGTTTGCTCTCCTCAACCATTTCGAAAACTTCTGGCGTATACAATCACGTACTGGTGGGTGAAAGAGCGGCAGGTAAAGTCCGCCTCTTTGCATCGTAAGGCGCAGGTCTTGGCCGGTGTGTTGAGCCACTTCTCGACCTCGTATCCGTCGAGCCTGTGCTTGGCGTACTTCTTGAAGAAGTTTATGTGAGAGGAACACTTGCGCTCGTCGGCTCCGTTGGTGCAGTCCTCCTGGCCGTCGCAGACCCAAGGCGAGGGGATGCACTCGCCGGGTGAGCACTCGAAGTGCTTCGGCTTGCAGCTGCCGGTCAGGTGTGCTTTTTTCGAAACTGTAACGTGTGATTCGCATCACGATTAGCTCAGTGAATCGGAGCTATAAATATGCAGGTGCTGTACACTCACGTATCTTGCCGCAGTAGGGTATGTCGCAGTACTCGTACTCGCCCCGAGGGCCGGTGAAGCACCAGGGTCTTGATTCTTTGTTGGGGTTTGGATTCCGGCAGAAGTTGTGGGATTGCAGTTTTTCGCGGGCTTCCTTGCTCGTGATCTGAATGACGAATGCGTTTGGTCAAAATTCTGCGAGAACAGTTTTGCAAATACACACATACCTTGTTCATCAGAGAACGAGATACTTGAGGGTCGGACCAGGAGAGGCAGTCCCGTCCCGACGCAGCGACACTCGCATTGCCGAAGTACTGGTTACCGTTTCCGTAAACGCAGCCTGCAAGCAACGTTATTTTTAATATATACAAGCCTCAAAGGAGGCAGTTTATAATGAAGAAGTTATATCGCCAGTACCGATCTCTTCGAAAGCTCGCTCGCAGATGAAGGCTCGACCCTTGTTCGAACTGGCGCAGTCCTCGACGTCCCAGAAGAAGTGGTCGGTCTTGCAGTGGTTCTCCTGGCGATCGTGGCAGGGGAACTTTCTCGTCAGGATTATGCAAACCGGACGAGTACCGGCGAACGGCGCTGTCTTTCTGTCACCCTCCCATCCTGGCCACCATTTGCTGAATCTATGCATAATCGAATCGTTCTGTGTAGTAATAGGTGTGTCCCAAAAGAAAATCACCGCTGAGATAAGACAAAGATTTAACACTCACTTGAACTTGGCAACGCTCGAGTCCTCCCACATCCAGATGGTCTTATTCAACGTGGTGAATCCCATACCAGCTGTCATGACCGAGTCTACGTGAGGTTGGCTCTGCATAAGCATCTCCGAGATGAAATCGTGCTCCGCCTGATCGACCACGTCGATCAGCCTCGAGCCTCTGCGTTGACAGTAATCGTGGGCCTCGGCGTGGTTCAGAGCCTGGGTAGCCTCGGCGAAGTGATAGCACTGGCCGTCGTGAGCCAACTCGTCCTTGCGACAGTGAGCCACGCGGTGGGGCAGACAGCGCACCGCGATCGCGTCCTTTGCGACTCGACACTCCGGTTTGTGAGTGAACTTGCAGTTCTGGAACTTGGTCTCGTTGCCTTGGCAGGTGACGCTGTTCGCGGCGATCCACTTTGGAACCAGGGTAGTTCTCGAGCGGCCTTGGTACGCCATTGCTGCGCCCCTGGAGCGGTAGAGATTGTTAAAATCGATTCAAAAATTAAACGCTGTCGCATCCTGTCCTTCTTACCTTCTGTAGCCAAGCTGTTTGCAGACGACGTGAGCCTCCTTCAGGGTCCAGCCGTCGGGTGTGTCGCAAACCACGCCCCAGCCAGGTCTGTTACCCTGAACCTCCACGAATCCCTCGGATGGATCGGGACCACCTCGCAGACGGATCGCCTGTAAATAATGCCTGTAATAAATGCGAATAGGACATTTATTCGTGAGCAAAAGTCAATTTACCTGTCCCGATAGGGGAGTAAGTACTCCTGGCTTGTGGGATCCGCTGATCAACGATGACGATTTCACTTGAGGCGGAGCGTAAGCAGCCGGGAACGGCGGTTCCTCTAAACAAATCACTGCCATGTATAATGCATATAGCTTTACGTAAAACTAGTTTCAAGCAGTAAAAACGTATGAAATAAGGGAATAAACGAGTGCGAGCAAAAGTCGATGCATGAAGTAAGAGAATCTCTCAATTGTGCAAAGAAGCCTTAAAAATTGAAAGCCGCAGCGCAAAGCCTGAATCTTACCTCCGTAAGACAAACTTCGCGAAATTATACCCTGAACCAACAAACAAAGTTTAAACGAGAAAAAAATCGAGTCGATCGGGCATATCTGAAAAATTTACCGTCCAAGAAAGGCGCGATCTCGACATCCTCTAGAAAGTTCTTCCTCTTGTTGTTGTTGTTGTTACTACCGATTCTCATGACTACCGATTTTTCCTCCCTTGGATTAGCCTTCGCTTTATTCGGAAATACGAGCTGAGGTTTCCAAGGTTTCGTTCCGTCCGATGTCTCCACCTCTACGGTGAAATCTTCGGTGTCAGCTGAATCTTCGTCCACGTCTTTTTCCGTAGGCGCGAATTTTCTTTCGTAGCTGTCTCCTCTGGGCGAACTTGGTTTTTCTGAGGGTAATGGTAAAGAAGAGTTCCAGTCTTCCTCGAGCTCGATCGAAACTGTCGGTAGATCTGGTTCGAGAGGCGAGCGATTGTAAATGAATTCTTTGTTTCTTTCCTGAGAATCTAGAGACTCTGGATCGTTGACTTTTGGACGTATTGGTTTCGGTTCCTCCACTTGCATGCTCGTAATCTAAAAGCATCGTTAAAAATAATAATATCATCGCTATGACACACTAAATCGAAATTCAATCAACGCGTACCATAGTTATATTCATCTGGCTGGGAAATACCACTTCGGGCTTCCAAGTGGTAGGTCTCAGTGGCGATGGCACGGCCATCACGTGGTGGAATTCACTCGGAAAGAAATTATCCTGTTTTGGCGCTCGAGGCGTCTCCTGCTGCGAGGGTACTCCAGCGTGTTGCTCCCTCATTCTCGAGTGACCCTGAATAATCACTGGACTCGGATGACCTTGTGTGCCGTTGATCCTTGGATTAGCGTAAATTAATACCGGAGGCACGCTTTTCGTATTTTCGTGAGGTGGGAGCAAAACTAAAATAATATTCGATGATAAATGGTTTTTATTTACTTTGATGATAAATGTTGATCGTCAAATTACCTGGAGACGGCGTACTGACAGGTGCCCACTGTCCGTTATGCGAATCCTGAATGTTGGGATTCGAAGGTCTCTCGTATGGTTTGTCATTAGTGGTCAATACGTTGGCACCTATGCATTTAATATAATCCATAGAGAAAAATGTTCGACGTACACCCTTTTTTCACACAACGGCATTCCCACCTTTTCTTATACTTCATCAATCTAAGGAGAACCCAACGGCATTCAGGATTTTTACTGTTGCATCCGAGGTTATTTATACATTTTCAACGCCCCTAAGTATACTTTAAGAAAGAGAGAGATTTGAAACCTCTCCCATTGGCACATGCAAGACACTTCTTTCAGCGGCGACGCATAAAAGCTACGAGCCTGTCACGATGCAAAAAGCAGTGCAATTCCCTTCATGCATCATTTTTTTAAATCGGTAAAAATTTATTACGTTTATAAAACAAGACACTATAAGTCAAAATAATGATCAACAACTACCATGCGCGTACCTTCGCTGATGACGGGGTGTCCTCGACCTGGAATGCTTGGCCTGTTTTCAAAGCCAGGACCCATGCCTCGCCAGGTGCTCGGTTGTAAGGTGCCGCCGGGCTTTGGCTGAGATGACTCGGACGTACTCCACTTGTTACCCGTTCCAGAGTTGGTCGGCCACCTGTCGTGGGTTCGGCTGTAGTTGCGTCTGTCGTTGGGTATTCGCATGACCCAGGGCTTCTCGGTTTGAGCGCCTGGTCGAGGACTGCCACCGGGAACGGCCCAGGCTTGTCCTTGATTCTGACCGGGATGTTCTTCTTCGCTTGAAGATTCTGGATCTGATGGCTGACTTTTGGCTGGTTTTGGTTGATTTTTATTGGAGCCTTGAGGATTGTAAGGGTAGGCGTGACCGTTGATAGGGTGGCTTGGCTGGGCTGTTGAAAAATTTTGAATATTTTTTTGTAGTCTTCTTTAAATTTTGCTATCATTATTATAAGCTCGAAGTCTTACTTGGATGCTGCAGATTTGGATCAGGGTATGATCCGCGAACGTCAAGTTTGTAGGGATAGGTAGTCGTTTGATATTGTCCGTGATGAGGAACCTGATGTCCGAAATTGGAGTCACCACTTCCAGAATGGTGACCGTGATGATCGTGATGCTGACTAGCAGGATTCAAGGAAGATCCTTGATATTGCGAGTCATAATAAGACTGATCAGTTCCTTCCCGATGCCATTGGTTTGAGCTTGATGTTCCGTAGTTGCTCTGGTGATTGTAACCGTGTTGACTACCAGATTCAACGTAGCCCTGTTGATTCGTTGACGAGCCAGCAAAGTGTCCTTGATGACCGTAACCTTGGGTATTGCCTTGTCCAGCGAACTGTCCGTGATGGCCTACCGATCCGCCGTGCTGTCCTTGATGGCCCTGTGTGGTTGATGATCCACCGTAATGTCCTTGATGCCCATAGCCTTGACTGTTGACCGATCCTTGATGACCGTAACCTTGATTAGTCGTTGCACTGCCTTGATGATTCACCGTGACGCCAGAGATACCTTGTTGATTGTGTCCTTGCGCATTCCAGTTTTGATTGTGAGTGGTATGCGAAGGGTAAGTGCTCAAACCCGGCTGCTCGTAACTCGGGGAATTGTTCGCCGACTGTTGAGCTGGATTTTTTTCTGTTACGCAACAATAGTGTAGCTTAACAAACGTCATTCTTCCTATGAGAATTCGAGCAAAAAACGAAAGCAAAACTCACTAGCACCACATCCGGGAACGTTGTAGGGCCAATCGCACACCGTCGTCAAGGGATTGAAGACCGTTCCAGGTCCACAGTCCATCACGTACGTGGCTCCATTGGCGCACTGCAGGAACTTCGCGCAGGTCTCTGGGTGAGGTAGAAGTCCGCTGAACTCAGCCGGGCACTCTACTTTCTTTGCCGTTCGTACGGAACCGTGACTCGTCGGCTTAACCGAAGTGTGCAAGCTGCTGGATCCAGCGTAATCGTGATCGATTGGCGGTTGCTGTGTACCGGAATATTCGCCGTCGTCGTCCACTGCTGCAGCGTCTACAATTGACATTCAATTCAAGTGTTTGAAATATACGATGCAATGGAATTCATGAAATTTAAGGAACAGACCTTCGCAGCCCGGGACGTTGCGCGGGTGGTCGCAAACGGTCGTCATAGGGTTGAACACGCTTCCGGGACCACAGCTCATAACGTAAGTTTGGCCGTTCGCGCACTGGAGGAACTTGGCGCAATCCGATGGATGATCCAGCAGACCGTTCATATTTGGTGGACACGATGGCTCCTATATATTACGATAATTCCCCGTTCAAAATTCGTACATCAAACACTTGGATTCTTACGTATTCAAACGACTCCTCACCAGCTGTCCTTGAGCCTCGTATCTGGCACTGTGGCCTCCATTAAGCAGCGGTTCCCTCACTCCCGCCGATTCGTCCAGATGATCGACATCGACTCCCGGGAAATCGGCGATCTCGCCGCCGTAGCACTTGACCTTGTCGGGGAAATCGCACTCGAGACTGTCCGGACTGAAGAGCGTGCCCGGAGCACAAGGCTGGACGAAAGCTCGACCGTTCCAGCAGGTCACGTAGAACTTGCAATCAGGCGGGTAGACGAAGATACCGGTCGCGTCGGCACTCGGACATTGGACGCCACGGGCCACGTCGTACTTCGCTACCATGTCCGAGTGGTCAGCTGGGCTTTTCGGCAGCTTCTCTTTCCGAGGTTTCTGTGTATAAGAGTATTCGATTACAATACAATCGGTAAAACGAAAACACCTTGAAATCGCATACAGTGGATTTGCACACAATATATAATTGCAAGCGAATCGAACGTTCAATTACGATGAGCAATATGATACGCACCGTGCTTTCACTGGATATGCCCTCGTACCACTCGTCGTCCTCTTTATCATCGTAGCCTTGGCTGAACTCGTTGTGTCCGTGATGCAACGACGTCCACTTGACGTCGGGATTTCCGACTGGGATCGACGGATTCTGACGATGAAACTCGTAGCCGTGGCCGCCGTTGGTGTACTGAGCTAAACTACCCTGTTGACTAGCGGATTGTTGATACGGCGATCGATTCAGCTGCTCCTTTTGTTTCTGCCAGGCAGACCAGTTGACGACTCTTTTGCCGAGCTTGCGCTCCTCATCGTTCTCGGCTTCTATCAGATGCTGAGAGCGAATTATGGGCGATAAATTTTAATCAAAAGTATAGCGTAATTGAGAAATTTTGCCCGCGAGATAAACCCATCGTGAGCTGATTTACGGTTAATAATTTACTCGGAAGATGAAATATTACGAAAACGTCGCTCGAGCTAACAAAGGAAAAAACTGCGGCGCTATATCTCACGCGGCTGCACTCGAGCGCAATTATTTGTTTACTATTTCTGAAAGAATTATCGATGAGTACACATCGTCGTCTTGGGGCCACGAGCGAGTGACTCATGGAAATTATGAACTTCCTCGTCGGTCTTTTTTTTTTTTTTTTTTTTTTCATTCGACTATAATAACACCGAATTTATGGCAATTTTTTTTTCAATAATCCCGCGCGCGCTACGGGAAGCGCTCCTTTGTATCTGGCGATCGATCTATTACTCAGAGTTTTGAATAATTTTTGTTTAACGAAAGGATTATTCACGCTCGGTATTATACTGTACCAAATGTTTTCACGAGGATGACTTACCTCTGCTGGAAAATCTTTCTCCGCTTCTGGCAGCGATTTCGGAGCCTCGATTTTATCGGCATCGAGACAGTGAACCAACGCGCAAGTGCTCAGCAGCAGCAGCAGCAGCGCTGCTAAGAAAAGCTCGCGGCTTTTCGCTGCCATTTCCGCACTTATCAGTAAAAAATCGGCTCTTCGATCGTCTCGCGTGCGCTAATTCATTGGTCCGGTGTTGAATTTCTATCTTGATTACTCGACTTTTTTCTATCACCAAACGTTCGCTTATCTCTCAAATCCGCAGAAAACCATCAGCGAGTGCGCCTCGCACGCACTTAAAATCCCACACGAAGCGTTTAACTCGAACGTCGCGAATCAACTAGCTCTCCCACGCGCGCTCTAATCTCTTGCATACGCAGGAAAAATCGGCTGGAAAAAAGTGGCCGGTGCTGCAGCGTGTGGCTTTTCCCCGGACCGACTGACTGAATTTCTCCGAGCGCGCAGAGTCTGTCCCTCGCATAAGCGAGCTGGCGTCTCGGGGCTACTCGGAAAAGAAAAAAGGTTATCGCTGCGGGTCGCCATCTCTCTCTCTCTCTCTCTCTCTCTCGAGCGCGCGAGCGCCGACAATGAGACCAAGTGCGACGCATCTGCTGCCGTTCTGGATGTGTGTCTGGTTGATGTCTATCTCTCTCTCTCTTTCTCGCTTGTTCTATACAGCTCTGACGTCTTTTCATCATCTGGGATGCTGCGCCGCCGACGATTTCTGTGCAAATGTCTCGTGTTTTCTTTTCGAGGCTCGTATACTCCCACGCTTACGGTTGTTTTCTTCTTTTTCTCTCTTTGTCGCTCAAAGTCGTTCAACGTTATTTTAGAATATATTATAAGAGGCTCGCGACGTGTGATCGATCGGTTCACAGGCGTTTCGTGCAGTGTATAGACGAGGAAAATCGAGTGTGCCGCAATCGAATCAGCCGTTTTAGTTTTATTTACGGCTTATGTATAAGAGTCTTGATTAATTTTATTATCTGCCGTTCGCTGGTATAACGAGCGCAATAACGTCTTCTCGACGAGTTTATACACGCGTCGTTTAGTTTTTTTTTTTTTTTTTTTTTTTTTAATTTGAGCGGGATTACGTGACGAAACGATTTTTTGCTTGCAAAACTTTGTATAACTGAAAACGACAGCGTGAATGAAAGACTTGCGGATCGCGTTGCGAGAATTGGATCGTGCGAGTCGAAAAAATTCGTGATCTCGAAGAAGATAACACTTACGACACGAATGCAGCTTTAAGTAGGGGAAGATAAAAAGCTCGAGCGCGATGATTAATTTTAATTCGCGGTATAGAATTATTAAATAATGGTCAGTTATAGTTATGCATACAGTTGCTCGGTACAACGAAAACACCGTAAATCATTCAATCGCGCGATTCGATTAAAGCCCGACAGGAGCTATAGTTAAACGCATCAAAGCTCGACTTCAATTGACGGAATTGAAATTTTCAAAAAACTTTTTCATCCCGGCACTTTGCTTCCGTTGAAAGAGAGACTCGTTAACTCGCCTGCCCCTTATACTCTCATTCAACGAATCAAGACGGGGAAAACCGAGAGAGAGAGAGAGAGAGAGAGAGAGAGAGAGAGAGAGACGATCTCTTGTAAATTTGTGCGAGTCAAAGGTCATAGTGCCTATATGACGTATCACTTATGTACGACGCGTCTCTAATTGTTTTCCAGAATCCGAGCGACAAACACATAATCAACGAAAATCTCCCTGCAAAAAACGTGAAACGATATTGTAAACAAAAATATTTGCCCGCGCGCGACTTGGAAAAATGGGTTATACTTAGAACTAATTTAGATTAGAATTAAGTCGAATCTTAGAGTGTGTTCGAGTAAGCATATACGATCGAGTTAATAAACGAACGCTTTTAACCAAAGAGTATCGTCATTACGATCATTGTAAATCTACAAAATCAACATCGCCGAGGAAACAAAAGATGCGATACCGCATCTCCTTTTCTTAAAGCCGCTGTTATGTCAATCACACCATCTCAGCTGAGATAATCGCGTTGTTTATTCGATTCCCATCCAATGCCACAAGCGAAATAATCGAATACTCGCAAACATTATCGTATTATCGTAGAAATCACAGAAATACACCTCGCACGCGAATTGTGCAAACTCTGCAGTATACAACAATTATTCGAGTCAATGCGTACAAAAAAGGTAACGAAATCAAAGAAAAATGTCCAAAAAGTATATCAACAATTTATTTATATATTTCACATAGATCTATGCATCTAACAATCATGTGCGCCGCGTCGTCTTAAGCTCTGCTCTCGTCGTCAAAATCAATAGACCGTGTTTGCTGGATAAGCACTTGCGGCTCCGGGATATCCGGGATTCGCAGTTCCAGGGTATCCTCCGGGATATCCTCCAGGATTACCGGGTCCCTGCGTGATGATCCCTCGACTGCCGCAGGCACCTCGATCGCGTAGAGGATAGTCACAGACGAGAATCCGGGGATTGAATTCGGTACCAATTCCGCAGTTAAAGACGAAGCAGCCGCTGTAGTCGCACACCTGGTACTTGTAACAGTCACCCGGTACTGGCAAAACGTAGCCTGCGCCGTAGTTCTGGCCTTGTACCTGCAATGAGATTTTTTTGTTTATTACTTCTGAGTACCTATGATCGATTTTAATAGCTAATTAAGCAAACTAAGAAGTTTCAATCAGATTTATGATTGGCTAACGTCATAGTGATCGTTAATAAAGATAGTACATAAATTGCAGTTATAGCACGTATACATATAGGGATTAGTAAAACTAGCCTTTAAAAAAACTGTTTCGAAAATATTCAACGAGTGCAATATAAATATTGCGCGTTTTATTTAGATAGTTGACTACTCACATTGACTAGATTGACGAGAAGAGGGAAGACACTTAAAGCAAGGCAGAAACTATACGAGCCAGACTTCATGTTTGCTACAATTACTTAATGAATCTAAAAAAAAAAACGCGTGCAGTCTTGTCAACGGCAGGAACGTCTAGAACTTAATAAACATCTGGCGTTTTTTAGCATTGGTTTTTAAACAAGACACGCTCTTCCCTCGTCAATTGCTGTGGAAATTTGCGTGATGTAATTTTTCGATATTCTCTCTCTCTTTCTATCCTCAGATGCATCTTACGCGGAATCGAAGGTATCGAGTATTATGTTGGACGTCTATAATTATCGTATTTTCCTGAGATATAATGATCGACGATCCGAGTTTTCTTGGATTATTAATTAATTGCAAAAGACACTGTGAAGTACAGCGAGTATACGAATGAGACTCGGAAGTACTTGGAGGACGCGAATTGAAAAAGAGTTGTCAATGTAAAAGTAGTCGAAAAATTAATTAATTATAAAAGAAGATGTGTTGTACTGTTAGCAAATACATTGTCCTTTCTATATTCAGTGATGTTTACCTTCTTTATTCACGGATATATAACGGTTCTTTTTCCCTCTTTTTAAATCTGTTCTTCAGATTTTCTCTAAAAAGGCGATATGGGTGTTCCATGGGAGTGCCTAAGACGGGTATATTGAGGAGACGATACGACGCTTGTGTATTCACTAGGAAAGCTTGTATCAATCCATATGAAGCGCTACTTAACCAATAGATGCTCAATGCCTGTAAAATAAAAAAATTGTCAAGGCTATTTGAAAGTTTCTATATGTATGCTATTCTGCTAATATTTAATATTGGGATCGAGAAAAAAACTTACCGTGGGTGACACTATACTCAATCCTACTACACCAATATTTATACATTGCATAAATAGGCATTTTACTTCTTCTGCAGAAACATATGGTTGTAGTCTAAACATTCTGTGAACCTTGAATAAGAAAAAAGTTAATAAATTGAAATGCGTTTTTCCTACACAAAAAAGTAAAATAAAAATTACTTCTATTGTTAAAAAATAAACAATTCCAAGCGACACTGGTAATGCAAATGTAGGATAAATGGCTGTGAGATCTGTTACCCATCCAAAACCACCAATTGATAATTCTGTGTATACCTCACTAGCTGAAAAATTTCAAAAATATGAACCTTTGATTTGATGTGTAGAAATCATTATTTGGAAGAATTAAAATTTCTACATACGAGCAGCACCTTCCCTAGGTGGTAGACACAAGTTCCTCAAACCGAGTGAAAATACTGCCCAAGTTGGTACTTGAATCAGAATAGGGAAGAGAGTTTTTATTGGATGACAGTTTTCCTTTCCTATTTGATAATCCCATTCATTTTTCACCTGAGTATAGTCAGAGTTAATATTTACAACAAATGAAATAAAAAATAAATCATAATGTTCAATTGCGACTTACTGCTTTCTTGTATTTTTCAGTTATGACTTCATCTGGCCAACCAAATCTTTTACGAGCTTCATTTGACTCTTTTTTCAATCTTTCCATAACTTTAGTCATATGCAATGTAACCATTTGTAATCTTCCCATAATTCTGACCTTTCAATTCAATTTCGAATTAAGATATTTTATCATGTATTTTCTTAAAATATATCAATAGTAAACCATAAAATAAATTAAATACCTGAACTAAAGACATTGGCAAAACCATAGTTGTTCTAACTAAAACTGCTGTGAGTGCAATCGATGCCCACCATGGCAATCCAGTGATATTGTGCATCTCTACAAATAACTCTTCAGCATATTTGACTGCATAAGTTTCTCCAAAAGCATCAAGTATTTCTGATATACTAGCTGCTATTTCTTCAATATCTTCTTCTGATGTTTTTGTATTCCCTAAAGATGATTTCCATACCTCCGGCTCTGGTGGTTTATCAAGATCTAGTGGATCCTCTGCCTTTTTTGCATAATTTCTGTGAAAACTTGAGCACAGTGGCAAAGGTGCGTTGCACAGTGAATTTCGAAAGGGTTGTTTGAATAACGGGAAATTGGATGAACGATTTTCAATTTTTCGGTGAAAATGTGGTGTTCCAGTAGAGCTATTGCTACTTTTGTTGACACTTGATTGCACAGAAAGATATCGACAGAAATTAGGTCGAAATGTTCGAATAATAACTCGTGTTGACAATGTTGGATTCATACTTATTTGTTATGAAAAAACTTGATCTTATTTTATCAAAATTTGATATACTGTTTACATCACGTATCATATGATTCCGGCATCGGCAAAACCTACATTTAAGGTTAAATGCAGCAGACATAAATATCTAAAACACTTTGCTTTTTAGATAAAGAGATATCTTATGGTTATCTTTTTGAAGTTCCGTAAATTTAAAATACGGAATTTTCATCTTTATTTAAAATTATAACCATACAATTATACTAAATTAAATCTGTGGCTACCAATTAATTTTCACTGAATTAATATTTATGATATTCAGGTTTTAATGTTCTCAATTTCGCACTATAATCGCGCTGAGATGGTATTATTAAAAAATAAATTTAAATTAAAGCATTGGTCGTTAAATAATGGCACTATGATGTAATTTTATGTGTGGCCTAACTCTACATGAAAAATAAAAACAAGTATTTATCTCAAAAAGGTCAATAATTTATTTACACATTATATAACTATCTAATAATTACAAATGTATATATGTATATGTATACTCGATGAGTCCGCGTGGTCACTTCGTCTCCAGCTGCTCGATTCATACAACAAAATCGCAATACTCAAAATCATCTGACTAAATCATTTTTTATAGTTGCAGATGCTGTTCGGTGGGGGATACGCAGCACCGGGGCCACCACCACCGCCGTTTCCTGGATGCGCGTTACCGGAACTTTGTCCTCCGGGATATTGACCACTGATAGGTTGTTGAAGGTTGCCACCGCGAGGTGGACCTCTCTTTCCAGGACGATTGCAGGATCCGTCACAGCCACCGCTGTTGGGACCTTGGCTTCCTGGGTATGACGGGCTGCCTGAACCTTGGCCACTTGGATAAGGATTACCGGCGCCTCGACCTCCTTGATAGGGACTGCCTGTACCTTGACCTCCTTGGTAAGGAGTACCTGCTCCTTGAAGTTTTGGATAGG
Organism: Nasonia vitripennis; assembly: GCF_009193385.2. NCBI lineage: Eukaryota > Metazoa > Arthropoda > Insecta > Hymenoptera > Pteromalidae > Nasonia > Nasonia vitripennis. Next base: position 20,110,022 of record NC_045759.1, on the reverse strand, counting down.
GACTAGCTGCACCTTGACCTCCTTGGTAAGGACTACCTGCTCCTTGAAGTTTTGGATAGGGACTGGCTACACCTTGACCTCCTGGATGAGAACTGCCCGCACCTTGACCTCCTGGATATGCAGAAGAACCCGCGCCTTGAGGTCCAGGATGGTATGTCGATTTTCCCGGACTGACTCCTGGGCGGTTACCTCCTGGACGAGAATTGCAGGGACCGGTCTTTCCTCCACTGCAACCGCCGGCACCGCCTTGATTGCAAGGACCTCGTCCTTGGCTGCAACCGCGGCCCCCTTGGTTTCCACCCTGATCACCGTCATTGTCTCCGTCATCTCCATCACCGCCGTAGTCCCCGTCATCCGAGGAACCGTTTCCAGCTGACGGACTGTTATTACCAGCGGCAAAACCCGCGGCCCGCTTGCCACACGAATTGCGATCGAGCAGTGGGTAATCGCAAACGTTGATTTTTGGGTTGAACTCGGTGCCGGGTGCACAGTCGAAGACGAAGCAACCGCTGTAATCGCAATTTTGATACTTTGTACAGTCGCCGGGATAAGGCATCACTTCGCTCTGTAAATGGAAAATAAAATTTATTGTGTATATTATATAATACAGACGAAATATTTTGATTATTATGATCGGTATTCTAGAGACGTTAAGAATATTAAGATTAATTTTACGGCGATTACTTACGGCCACTAAATCGGCGAGAATAGACATACTAAGAGTAAGTACAAAAAGACTAAGTTTCGACTTCATATTTGCTTATAAAATAAAAAAATTTATTAAAACTATGCTATATGAAAGATCTTGCGATCGGCAGCGGCTTCGGAAGCCTAATGAACCGTTTACTCATTTGAACGATCGTTTTTAAGCATCCTCCCCTCACCAATAGTCACCGAATCAAATAGTGACGTAATTTTTCAAGCTCCTCTCTGTTGGACAGTCTCGCGAGATCGGAGATGCCATTAATAGCGCGCATAATCATCGTGTTTTCCCGATAAAATCGTTAAGCTAGCAAAATTTCCCGCATTGTTAATCGCCACTGCGATTAGCCTGAAACCAGAAATGTAGTAACTAAGTAAACATTAGAGATGCGAGCAAAATATGTATGTACATAAAACGCCACATAGACTGTACGAATCGCGTCACTTTGGCCACATCAATTATGCAACAGATATTCCAATCAGATAATCCGCGAGTGCGCTTGATCTTTGCCATTTTCCAAGGAAATAAAATATCCGCAAGTACCTCTCGATCGATTGATGTTTCCTCTCTCTGCCTTGCTCATTTCTACGCGAGGCGCAGCCTTGACTTTAGGTTTTTGTAAAAGTGTCTATAGGGATGTTCCATCTCGGGGGTAAGTATGGCAACTCCGAGAAATCGCCGCAAGCGCGTCGAATTCAGCAGGAAGGCTTGCATCAAACCATAACTACTGCTCGTTATCCAATAGATATTTGTTGCCTTAAAATTGTAAGAAAGAACTTGATTAATTGTGCTCGTTTTATTTGACCAGACTTAGATATTGTTTAAAAAAAAATCTTACCGCAGGCATGTAAGCAGCAATAGGCACTAATGCTACACTGATGAAACGGAAAAGGTTCATTCTCCATCTATCAAATTTTGTTGGCTCTCCAACCCTGAACATGTTGTGTGTCTGTAATTTTAATCATTACGTAAGTTGACTATTAGAACAGTAAGCAAAATAAATAGAATGAAAAGAACTTACTTCCAGTACGGCCAAATTTAGCAGTCCTAATGTAACAGGTAGAATCAAAAAATGATCAACATCTGTAAGATTTTTCACCCATCCAAAGCCACCAACCACCATTTCCATGTAAGTTATCTGTGCACCTACATTAAAAACATGTATATGTGTTGATTTTAGCAATAACCTCATTTTGAAATATTAGGAGAAAAAAATTATAATGGATACTTACTAACATCTGGGTGAGGTAACATGTACGATAGATTTCTAGTGGCAATTGAAAAAGAAAACCAAAGAGGTAGTTGAATCAGCACAAGTATATAGGATTTTGCAGGATGGCAGTTCTCCCTCTGGACTAAATCAGACCATTCCTTTTTGACCTAGTGAATTTATGGCAAAAATTATTACTTAAATGATTTATTCATAAATTATACATATAAGCAATCATATTTACTGCTAATGTGTAATGTTGTCTTGCAAGCTTCTCTGGCCAACCATGATACGAAACATTAATATTGGCTTCATTTTTCAAGAGCTTTATGGATTGCTCCAACTCTGGCTGAATCGATTGTAATTTTCCTGTATTATGCATCTGGAACATTCATGAAATTAAAGTCAAGTTATGAAACAAAAATATACTTTGTTGTTAAAATTAATAAAAAAATATATGAATCTTCAAAAAGTTGTTTAGAGTACCTGAATTAGAGAAAAAGGCAACGTGATAACAGCTCTAGCCATTAAAGCTGACAGAGTAATCGATGCCCACCACGGCAACCCAGTAAAGTCATGCATGTTCAAAAGCGTATTCTGAGCCAGATGCACTATCTTCCAATCCGCAACACTTTTTGCAAATTCTGGTAAAGCAGAGCCTGCAATTTTTGCAGCCTCTTCAGCAGGTATCAGTTCTTTACTTGCAGTCACAGCAGTATTGAACATTTTCTCAAAATCTTTTATCTCGCTTGCAAAATTTCTTTGAAAACTCAAATGAATCGGCGACGATCCAAAGAGTAAATTTTTCTGCGAAAGATGTTGTGAAAGAGGAAAATGACAGTGATTGCGATTTTCATTTTTCTTGCGAAAATTCACTGTGTGATAAGCACTACTACTTTTGTTGATATCATATTGCGGAGATAAAATTTGCCGGCAATGATGGCGAAGAGTTTTTGTTATAACTCTGTTTGTGACTCCGGAATTCATCTTCGACTTTTCTTATAATAATTGATCTTCATATACTTGTAAATATTTTTCACACTGCGACTATAGTTACATCGCTTGATCGAGGTTATGCAGAAGCAACAAGCCAATACGAATACTAGCTTATAAGTATGCCATGCAGCGTGCTATGTTGGGTATACTTATTTATATTATTGTCGACTGCTGCACGCGCGGTACATATAGTGTCACGTGCCTTTTTGCGCGAATATTCAAAAATAATGTGAATTCTTAAAATAAGACGAGTCTTTAATTTGGAAATGTTTATACCTTTTTCCAAATTGTTTAGGTTAATTAAACGGTTTTTACTCTCGGTAACGTTAAACGTGGAAAATTCATCTTTTTACAATTGGAAAGGAATAAATTAAAATGAATCATAGTTTTCTACTAAAAATATCAAAAATATTTCTATTTACATTATAATACATATATGGAAATATACACAATTTATAATTAGTGCGAGGCAATATTATAGGAAAGGTATCCATTTTGTTGGCATTCGCCCTAGTATGTTCTTGTCTGTTGCTTGATCCAGTAAGCAGAGAACCTGTTAGAAAAATATTTATAAAAATTATATAAATTTGAATTATCGAAATATTATTTTTGAATAACAGCCAAAATCAAAACAAACCTGTTCTTCAGGTGTGAGAATAGCTTGACTCATAAAAGATCTGGCTGTGAAATGATGAAGCTCAGTGCCATTCACAATATTCTTGTACAAGGCAAAATATTTTTTCTCCTCAACATCATTACCTTTAAACGAACACAATAATTCATCTAACGTAACGTCCGAAGGCTTAACGCCGTTTAATTTCTTTCGTACTATTTGAATTTTTTTCTCGGTTAGCCATGTTGTGTCTGTAATATTAAAATATTTTAAATTAGTTTATACAAATTTAAAATGATGTTTATTGAACAAAGTCTCATACTTTTATTGCTTCCCCTCCTTATTTCATTTAACGTTTCATCCCAATTCAGTGGTTCGTTCAAATAAGCGTAAAGACAAGTTAAAATCAAGTTTTTGTCTTTTCTCAGAGAATCGAGCACACAGCTCATTGTGGATCCAAGCAAGTCTTTTTCTCCAAACGGCCTTAACAGTCCCAGAATCTGCGTGGTCAATCTGAATGGTACGAGCTCAGGAATCGGTTGATCAACTCCTGCACCAAAAGCTACACTAAAATCTAGACCAAAACATTTTCCCGTTTTCTTTTCAATGAGGATTTTTTCTAAACGCCGATTGCCTACACCCATGAGCCAGTGAATAGCGCACATTGTTGCGTAATTTCTTATAAAATTTTGTCGTAACTGAAAAATAAAGTTTTTTATATGATATAATGTAGGTAATTTTCGATAAAATAAAGCTATCTGATATCTCACTTTGAAGAAATCCTCCGACGATTGACTCAGCTGCATAAAAGTTTTTCGTAAAAGATCCCAACTGAAGCTGCCTGAGAGTTCGTCAATCTTTGCCACTACGTCTTTCGCCTCGTATTTTAATAAAGCCTGTTTGTGAATTTCACTTTTTGAAGATGTTTTATCGATTGCGGCTTCTTCTATCCAACTTTGATATTTAGCTGCTGCTATGTCTAGGTCTGACTTATTTGGTGTCCAAAGTCTTATAAATTCCTTCAATGACTTTGATTTACTGATCCATTGAACGAGCCCCATTGATTTTGAGAGAGGTACAACATTGTAGGTACATATACATAAGTTTTTTCTCTTACATTTGATATTATTAAGCATAGTCTCATTTGTTAGTTTGAAAATCCTTTGCATCCTCTGATCGCATCGTAAGTCTGCACCAATTTTGACAAGAAATTCATTACTTTGTGCATTCGTTCCGAGTAGACTGATTTTCAGGTATCCACATCCATTGACAACTTCAACTAAACCCTCTATCCTTGTAATCATAGCGTGAGATTGTGTTAATGGTTTTTTATCGCCGATGTACTGACCCGGAACCTCCATACCTATATCTTCTCCTACAAAATCGCTCAGATATGGACTATAATTAGCTAGTTGTGAAGATTTTATTGACTTTTGATTTCTGAGCCTTGTCGACATAGATATGTCCAAATCGGCGCAGAGTTTCTGTATTCGCGCTTCAACCCTTTCATTGTTTGATATGGTTTTGAGTTTCCTGATGACATCTCGGTGTTCCGCGAAAACCTCCTTGTATACAGGACCTTTCAGATGAGCATCTAGATTCGACGTTTCAGAGATCTGCAATAAGTTATATTATAAATATCAAGCGAAAAGAGTATTTTTAACCAAACTTTGTTACCTTTTCAAGGAAAGAATCGAGAGCTTTAAAAAATATCTCGCGATCGTTGGCTAAACGAAGCAGTGATAGCAAATTGTGCTGTAGGTATTGTTCGGGCTGGCATACATATTCCATAGCTTTGAAAAACGTTTCTGTTCTTACTTCGGAGAATAGCGTCTTGTATATATTATCGATCGTTGAATCATTTCGCAAATTCGGATAGTCTTGGCAAATTCTTCTAAAATCGTAAATGATTGCACTCGGATAGTCTTTCGCTAATCTTTCAACGATTGGTAAGATAATCGACATAAGCGAAGAAACCAAACACGATTGAATTTGTTCCTGAAAAAAATATAAAATTAAGCAAACCAGTATTTTTATGAAAGGTGTACGATCGAATAAAATAAATGTGATTTTACCTGCCACGACAAAAACAGCCAGGTAGGTACAGCTTTGCATTTTTCAATGAATGCGTTAAGCGTATCTTTACTCGTATACAGCGAGGTGCTCAGCAGGCGGGAAAAATATCTAGCAGCTTTCGTTGACCCCAAGCTCATACCTGTCAGAACGGCGGAAACAAGTTCTTCACGCAGATAGGGATTGCGATCGCTAGTCTCATCAATTAATCCACAACAATACTCTATGAATTTCGTGTAACTTTCTGCCATCTCTTTGTTACTTCCTTCTTTACAGGCATCCTTTAGCATCTTCTCTCTATAATCCCAAACCTTCTCCCAAACTTGATCGGCTCTCTCTACATCAAGAATACTCCTACTGAATTGATTTTCCATCACATGCTGGATGCAGTGGACGCTGCTCGAAATGTTCGAGAGAAGGTTCGAGGTAACGTCGACGATATGTTGCTTTGCCTCAATTCTAGTAGATAGATTATAGCTTTCATTTTTTATAACAGCGTCTGCCAGTTGCCATGCGTTCAGGTAGTAATCGGTCTTGCTTGGTGGATTATTTTCGCTGTCGCCGCACATGCATTTGTAGCGAGAGGCTGTCAGGTCGAAGTTTGCACGTAGTTTTGCGTAGTGGACGTCGGTCTTATCGAACTGACTGAGGATGCGCTCGATACGCATCGCGTGCTTGTTTGCTAATGGTCTGTTACGGTTCGCAATTGCCAACTCGCTGATTTTCAAACGTTCGTTAAGGCTTGCCGATAGCACATCGATTAATACTCTAAAAGATAAAATTAAACAATTAAATATTACGTTATCATTTTAAAATAGACTATGAATTTTAAAACACTAACCCAGAATCGGCGTCTGTATCCTTCAGCTTATCGATCAGCACATTAGCGAATGCCAATCTAAAGTTTGCACATTGATTCGTAATCAAAATATCATCTTCCTCACTCAACGGCGTTTTCTCCCAATAATTTATCAGCTCCTTTGCAGCGCCGGCAAGATCCTTTGACCTCAGCGTGATTAAATAGGCCTCTAACTCACGGATCTTCTTAAGCTTCGTGACTCGTTGAATCGGGTGAACCGACTGCTCGCAAGTGTACTCGAGGCAGTCTTGCAAGCAACGACGGGCTGTTGTTTCCGAATCCTCTTTTCCGGAGCACAGATAAAACATGCATAGCTCGTCACCATAGCGTTTTGTGATACCAGTTCCATAGGAGTCGGTCCACGAGTCCAAATGATCGGTAAAGTCGATTGCCGAGGACCGGCCAGTAGCGATGTCATCGAGCCTTTTTTGCAGCTGTCCCTGTTATTATTATATTTGTGTAACGTTGTACTTTAAAAATAATGGATGACTTTGAACATTGGAAAGAAATAGAAAGAACTTACTGTTAATATCCACGGGAGTAAATCGTCCTTCTTCGGGTTTTGCCATATAGTGTTGTAATCATTGTTTAAGATAGATTCTACTTTTTTGTTGATCTCTGTCCAAGATGAAAGCTCGGCGAAACACTGTAATAAAAGCATTAAATAAATTTAAAATATTGTAAATTGAAGAGTGTAAATTATGTCATCAGTTGTGCTAATCTTGTAATAGGTACACACGTGACTGCACACACATCTCGCCTATACTTGCTTAACTCGGCGCAATCGATTAAAAATACGCGACTATTCAAACCATCGTTTCATTTCTGCTCCGAAAACGGAATCTAAAGTATACCGCGTGTCAAAATTCGAATTCGTTCGCATTTCTCAAAGCTCTCGCCGTTGGTCCTTTACCTAGCTTAACCTCGTCGAGAAAATTTTCCGAAGCATTGCCCTCCCAATAGTCCCAATCCAGCAGCACTGATGCCGTCACCATCAGTTGGGCTCGACGAGCAGGCGCTTTAGTCTCGGCCTCTTGCGCGAATGATTGCTGAATGAAAATTTCGAAAATGTCAAATGACCCACGACACTGCCAGTGATTAATGGTTTGGCCGAACGAACGACACTTTTCTACCGAGCCCTGCGATCCCGCTTATTGACGATAATCAGTATTTTTCATGTTTTGAGGATCCTAACCTATAAACCGAATTACAGTTTCTCGCCCTGAATAAACGTCCCAGGTTCGTGCGTTTTAAGACTTACGTCATACCTTGAGATTGTCATTTTTAACAAGCTTTGATTATTTTTACACCGATTTCGTTTTTTTAGCAGACTATTTCAACATGGGTAACACGGTTTCATCAGCATCTCCAGTGCTTCCGAGTGATCATCCTCCAATAAATAAGCACCAACACGCAGAGGGCAAACAGCCTCCTCCAGAGTGCCCGGTTCATCACCAAGGTGCTAGTCCACCAGTGCAGAAGAAGAGCGAATGTCCAGTTCAGCATGATGACATGTCAGATTTGAACCCACTGAACATGATGCCTAAAGAGAATCAAAATCCAGCACCTGACCAGCCTTTCGAACTGTCTAAAGAGAGGCAAGTTTCCTCCATCCCAAAAGCCAGTGAAGAAGGTGGCTTCTGGGTCTATCCATCACCACAGATGTTCTGGAATGCCATGCTTCGCAAAGGTTGGCGATGGAAGGATGAAGATATTTCGCAAAAGGATATGGATGACATTATCAAGATTCACAATGCCAACAATGAGCAAGCTTGGAGAGAAGTACTTAAGTGGGAAGCGCTGCATGCATTTGAATGTACGGATCCAAAACTCAAAAGTTTTGGTGGCAAAGCTAAAGATTATTCACCACGTGCCAGGATTCGCTATTGGCTTGGGTATGGTTTACCATTTGACAGACACGATTGGATTGTAGATAGATGTGGCAAAAATGTCAGATATGTCATAGATTACTATGACGGCGGAGATGTTGATGAAAATCACAAGTTTGCCCTGCTTGATGTCAGGCCTGCTATGGATTCTTTCGAAAACCTGTGGGATCGCATGAAGGTCACATGGTGGAGATGGCGATACGAAGGCAAAGAGAATCATGTTTGAAGCATCTAGGTTACAATTTGTAGATATATACATATAATAAAAACTAATTTACAATGTAATTCACTCATCATTAAAGTCGTTTTTATGCATGTGCAAGTTGCATAATCATGTAAAATCGCAATTGTGCTGTATTTTAACAGAGTTCTGACTTGACTACTTTGTACAATACACTTCAAAAAAATATCACGTTAACTGATATTAAACAAAATTGTGTAAGTATAAGTAAAGCAATATTCTATTTGCAAAATTTCACAATAAATGTACAGTTATGATATTAATAATTGGGAGAATTTTCTTTAAAAATCCAGACTTTTCTTCCCCGAAATTTCATTTCCCTTTAAAAAGATAAGTATCATAATTTGTTCTTACCCGAAGCAAACCGTCCACGCAGTGATCTCTGCAAGTCTCATCGAGAATTTCCCATGCCATTTCGTATCTAGTCTTTGCCGCAATCCAGTCGCCTTCCGCTTCCTCTATACAACCTTCGCGCAAGTGTTCCAAACCAGCGGGTAGAATCCAATTGCGAGATATGCACTCGACGACGTCATATTCGCCAATTGATCGGTATAAGTTGGATAGTTCGAGATTATGATGCAGCGGCTGAACAATAGCGCTCGCAAACATACTTTGCGTTTGGTACGTATACTTTGACTTGTTACGCTCTATTGAGACCATTTCCAATAAGAGTATACCTAACATAAATTAAATCCAATGCGATGATTAGAAAAAATTTTTTTTTATTACTTTTCATATGAAAATTCGGAAAATAAAAAATTGAAACAAACCTAATATCTGATGACCCATGGCTTTGGCTAATTTCGTGACATCTTGAACATCAAAATCTGTACACTTCGTCTGCAATAAAAGTCGCATTGCAGTGGGAGCAAAGTCATTCGGCTCCTTCAACACGCTCCGACAAAATTCAGCCACCTCATTCATATATTCTCTGTGGAAGGCTTCATCTTCAATGTTCTCAGCCATCGCGCAAATAATAGAGACTACAAGATCGTTAGCGAATTTCGCATCCTGGCGAACAATATCGTCGAGGGTTACCACGACGTCGGACTGTGTGATCTCTATGTCTGGGTAACTGCCGATTCGGTACCTGCGATTTATTTTCGCGCTCTCCCTGTGTTCTAGGCTTTCTTGTTTAACTCTTTCGTAGTAATTGTCAACTAACGTATGCGATGAGGTAGAAGTTTGCCTATTTTGGTGTGACGTTTGAATTCTCGAAGGATCTGGCGCGCGTTCGATTCTGATCGGTCCGTTGGGCCTGCGGAAAAATTTTAAATTTGGAAAGCGCCACCTAACAGCTGAACTATAGAACTATAGTTCTAGTCGAATTAATTTAGTTGTACTTAAAAAAAAAGAAAGAAATTATAGACACGATTGCATTATACCGTAGTGAAGTTGAATTTCCGAAAGCGCACTTTTAACTCTGTAACCTTATTTATCATAGCGCATATTTTTTTAAATTTCACTCACCTTGTCAACCGGTCAATCACATCCAAGCTCATAGCTAAAGCTCCAGCCGGCGTCTCCTGAAGTCTCTCATCTCTATCCAATCTCCTCATTCGGCTGCCTTGCTCGACAACGGCGCACTCCAACATTCCGGTCAACGATGGAGCGAACAACGGCGCCGATCTGATATTCCTATTCCTTCTTCTTTCCCATCTCCTGGACGTCGCGACTTCGTGGTCTTCGAACCAACACTCAGCTAACGGTGCAAAAAGGGTCCGGTTGTCTATAGGTGAATGAGTCGTTAAGTCGAGCATCATCACGCAAAAGAACTGGGCAAAACTGACGTGGATCTCTGGTGTGTAAAGTTTGAACAGATGATAAAGACGCTGGGAAGTCGAGGTGATATCTGCGAGACGCTCCTTCCAGAAGGTCAATAGCAAGTCCTGGACCTCATCGCTCGGATCGATCGTACCATTGATCAGGACTTTACGGCTCAAAATTAGTAGTGCGTTGGGACTTGATTCACCCTCGACATCCCTGTAAAAAATTATAACTTTTATAGATTCCTGGCATTATTATAAATGTAACAAACAAAAATGGAGTTTACATTCTATTATCCTGATTAGTGCGTTTCTCATATATATGCATGAAAAATGCGTAAGCCATCTTCTTATGTTCCAGCAACGTCTCTCTTTTCGTGTAAACTTCGACCACCTGGGCAAAGGGCAGTAGTTGAGGATCCTCAAGAATGAACGTAAGTCTATAAAGTATCCTGAAGCCAACGTCGACACAAGGTAAAACTCGATCATGTAATAGTCCTGTGAGGTTCATGGAATTTAACATCGAGAATATCTCCTCGGATGTAAGGTTCGTCATGGACTCCAGAAATATCTCGAAACACTCAGCCCGACGTTCATCATTTTCTAGTGGCACTGGATCTCTAAATTGACGCAACTCCTCGCGTGTGGATAAAACGGGACAACCGATGAAGGTGAGATAGAAATTACGGACGCAGATGTCTTTGCTTAATCTAAACATATAGAAATTATCAATTTTTTTCAAAATTTTTCAAAATTTTTCAAAATTCTTGAATGAACATACCTTTGCATATCGACGAATAAATCCACGAGATCGTCTTTGATCAAAACGTCTCTCTGCTCGTCCGTGATAGATCTCATGATCCAGCCCAAAGTTTCAAACGCTTGCGGCGCAGTAGGCTCCTGCCACTTGAACATCAGTTTCCTCACGAGCTTGTGCACCTCGCGCTTCTTGATCAGATTATCAATGTCAATGCGATGTCTAAACAGCGTGAGCACAATCTTGATCGACAGCTCTCCTTCTCTGGCAATGATTGTTTCCAGATTATTTGGCGTCTGCAATCGCTCCTCCCACATGTTAACAAGACCTTCCATCATATGAACGTTATAGAGACGGACTTTGTCGTCCTCATCCATTGATCTATCGATCACAGCTTCAAAAAGCTTCTGAGCTATCGATACCTCCTGCTGACTCTTCAAATCGTACTTACATTCTATGAATATAAACAAAATGTTTCTAACGAGATAGTTCAGCGGGTTCTCTTTTAGATAATGAGTTACGGTTTTTGCAAGTTCCTCGAACATCGATCTGAGGTAAGGGACAAAGACATTCCTAGCGTTGCTTACGATCCTCATTAGTAGAAGCCTGACGTTATCTTGACTGGTGTTAAAGGCGCCTCTGAAGCAAAGAAGCCACAAGGGCAGGTCAGTTTCGGCCACCTCGTCGCCTACATCAGGCAATCGTGTCATCGATTTAGATAGATGGATGATCGCGCCAGTGATCATCGCCGTGCATTCGTGCTCGTTGAACTCGTCTTCTTCAAGACTCAGCGATTGTCTTCGGTCTGTTGGATTATTGCTCTTGTTAAAGTCGATATCTGTCGGATCGTATCGGCTGAAGTAGAAATCGAATGTTGGCTCGATCGGTATCTGCAGGTCTTCGGGGGTCCTGCGTATATTGATTGTTCTTTTCGTTAAGCGTTGCGGCCCTGGTTGAAAATTGTACTTTCTCTCGCAGTCGACGATCCGCTCCCAGAAGAGAATATTATTTTCGGGTATCTCTCGGAATACAACCGCATGTTTTTCGTCATCCCTTTTAGAACCGACTACTGCAATGCAACAGTTTAAGGCTGCGCAGTGAAGCAATCTGACGATTTCTTTATCATCTGTGGCGGTAGAAGAAAAGCTGCGGATCTCGAGACTCTTGTCCAACAGCAGTAGATCCACCGACCCTTTAGCTGGACTCGTCAGCCTACCGAACATTAGCTCGAAGATTCTGAAACTCCCTATCCGGCTCACAAGACTCTGATTGCGTTCGGTCTGGTCTAACTCATTCAGACCGTTGGTCAGGATGTTAGTGAGTTCTACGCGCGTATGCTCGTAAAATTTGCCAACGACAGACACGCGACAAGCCTCCAACGATGGTAGTAAGAAATACTCGAGGATATCCAGCCGTTCGTTTTCGTCAAAGATCGTCGTGTCTTGGAAGATCTGATAGATGCTACCGAGCAGCTGGTATATACTGTCTGCGACAATTGAAGTGAAGTAGGATTTAACGTGTTCAGCTATATTTTCTTTCGCGAAAAGCTTGCAAGCGCCAGCTGCGTATTTGATAAGGCCTTCGAAGACTATCCAGGACTTGGTTACCAATAGCATTTTTAGTAGAGATCTTAAACATTGGACAGCTCGAGATCTTTCGATCTCACTGGCTCGAAGTTCGCGTAGCCAAGAGTCCGTATTACCGGGTCTGAGATTCCATAACACCAAAGTTAGATCCGGATTTTGTTTGCTCGTTTCGTCAGTCATGCAGATGAGAAATCTCTCGATGATGACAGCTTTGCGCCCCAGGTTCTCGGCTTTGTTAAACTCTTCGAGGATCCATCCGTACAACCCGCTAGGCGTACCATCAGCCGGCATCACGTCCATAGGATTCAAGTCCACGGCTATTGTATTGAGGCTAAAGAACCTGTCTAGTCGACGATCGTTTTCGCCAAGTAATGCTCGGTAATTATCACAATTCTTGATTACTTCGTTAGCCAATATATCGGATTGATTTGTGTGATAGCTTTGTGCAAAGTAGAGTAGATTTTCAATGAGAGCGAACAGCTTGTCTGGAGAGTCATGCAGCTTTGAATCGAGGATACGCAGACTAAGAGGTGGGTTCTTTAGCATGCACTGAAAGATTGGTACTTTTAGTGGCTCGTAGAATTCTTCATAGTAACCCGTGGTGGAATCAGAGGAGGAGGCGAAGGATGGATCGTTGGTGATTAGATCCACCACACATTCGATAAGCTCGGGCTAAAAGATTGATTATCCGTAAGTATCTTAGGTATGCAAGAGAGTTTTATATAAAAAACATACTTCTTCTTTAATTTACCTTGTATTCTAAGAGGAAAAATCGCAGAAGATCTTTCAAATACGTTGTAATGTTAGTTTCCACTTTTGTATTCGCGTAACCGTTCATTTTCACAACTTTGAGACCTTCGAAAATGCTTAAAATTATCTTTTTCGAATAGTCTATGGAAAGCTCGTGCTAAAACATGATTATTAAAATTAATAAATTTTTCCTTGCATGATTAAAAACATATTCATGCAATGAAATAAGTTATACCTCTTTTTCAGGATTGTAAAAATTGCAGTTCCTCAGGAGCATCATACCGTACACGAAATCGCCAAGAGATTGGACGTCCTTTTTAAGGCTAATAATTTCTGAAATGTTGACAAAATTTTTGCAGTCTTCAGTCTTTTCATTGAAAAAGTTCTCTTTTAATTCCTTTAAATAAGGTTCCGGTAGCTTTTTCATTATCAAGCGAAACCAGTTGCCCAGTATGTGAGATGGCAAAGTTTGGAGCGATTTACTAGTCAGTCCAAGTTCGCGAGGGCAAAGCGTAAAACGTGATATCAATATGTTTAGATTTTTATTCCAAAGATTTTTTAAAATTTTTTCCAATCTCTCTTCCTAAAAATCATCATTAATTGTGTTAATTTTGTTAAAATGAGCCCATTTTAAATAATTCGGGTGATACTCACTTCGGTTTCTAATACTACTGATGTGAATTCGATGATCTTTAACATGACTGCGTTCAGAGAATTATTCAGTTCTTCAGCTTCTTTATAACTATTGGTCGTTGTTTTTATAATGTCTGTGATATTGTTATCAATAAATTTTGATACGAATTTCGTAAAAAATCTCAAGAAAATACCTTCTTCTTCACTATCATTTTCAACTAGTAAAACACATTTTGGTGTTAAATATTTTTTCTTGAACATCCAAATGTAAAAATCTAAACTTCTTAAAAAAGTCTTTGTATTTTTTACATTAATACTATCGAAATGTTCATCTAAATTCTTAAGAGCTATTGCATTTACACAGCCAATGCCACAGGAACTAATGAAGTTTTTTACGTATTTACACCCAGTAACAAGAACACAGAGGTTCTCAAAAAGTTGCATGCTTTTTTCTCTACAATGTGCATTCAACACGCCGCACTGAGAAAAGAGCCACATAGTAGCACCTCGAAGAGTTTCACTTGAGAATTCTATATGCCTTCTCCTATCAAAACTCTTTGCATTTAGTATACCTTGTGTTACTCCTATAACACTTTCTACGTTATTAAGAGCACTGACAACTCTTATGTCATTGCACTTTTCTAAACATTTAACAAATGCATACAGGAATTCCAACCAGTATGTGTTTATTACACTAATGCTTCCTTCAAGAATTATGTATAAATAATTGAATGCTATTACAGCAGCCAATTTTTTGTTGTTTGATTGATGAAGTGCAAAATTTATTATTCGATTGAAAAGATCGCTAAAGTTTGTAGACTTAGAAGAATCATTTCCTGGTGATTGCTTTATCATCCAGCGTACGAATTCTTTCAAACAGATACCACAATAATCTCGTAAAGAAGGATTGAATTCTTGGCTTAAACCATCAAACAATGAATTTATAAACTCTTGAGAAACTTTTGACTCTATCATTTGTTTGGAACTCAGATAATGAGTTAGTTGAATTACTAATGGATGGTATAAATTCCATACCGTGTCATCCATATCACATCCTAGCTTTAAAACTACATAAAATAGATTTTTAAAACAGCAATCAGTGACTTTCCTTCCCAATAAAAGGGTAACAAGGACGTGCAAAAATTCACATGCAGAAATTTTTTTCCTTCTGTTTTCAGTCTCTGTAAGTTCAATAACCCTGGACATAAATTTATCAAAACTAATTTCAAACTGAATGTCAGTGAAATGAAGTTTGAATAGTAGTAATTTTTTTTTGGTCCACAGTAAATCTGTATCAATCGATTTTTCATTGATGATATTCATTAAAATTTTCTGGTCAAGTGAACTGTAGAGAGAAAGAATTTTTCTTTTAAGTGCTTCCACACTTTTATCTTTTTCATCTTCAAAATTTGGTTGCATTGCAAAGTATGGCTCAATGTAAACTATTACATTTTTACAAACTTCATGCAAGTATTCAACCTTAAAACTACTACTCCATTTTTCTAATGTTTCTAATGCATGAAATGTTAACGGAATATTATTCTTTAAACCAATTTTGAAAGCGATTTCAAAGACGGAAATTGTTTCATCAACTATATCTCTGATGAAAAATAATGGAGTGCTAAAAACTAAATATATACAAGATAATAGCAATTCATCCGAAAATCCACTTATTCGTTGTAGAACGTCTACTAGATATTGCGAAATTAATTCGCGTGTATACTTATGAAAGTGAGTTTCATAATTGTAGAGATCATCCAATTTTTTAAAAATAGCTTCAATCAGCTTGTAGAAGCCGGAAACTATTGGATGCTTATAGGAACAATTTATAAAATACCTTAAACATCTATCCACGTGCACTTGAAGTAAGCTAACTTCTACTTCCTTAAATATGTCTACATATAAATCAACAAGATTTACAAAATATCGAAAATGAGCTTCGTTTAACGCTTTATGAGATAAAGATACATCTGGCCGAAACTTATTTTGCTGAGACTTGACAGTCAAATTCAAGTTTTCAACAAAATTAAATAGAACTGAGATAACTTCTTTGAAGATATTTTTGACTAATATTTCATCATGCTTGTGTGTTTTCAACAGTCCATGCCAAAGTTGCAATGAGTCTTTGTAACAAAAAACAGGATGCTCTGAAAGATTCTGAATTTCTTGCTGAAGCTCAACATCGATGAACAAAGGATGTGAACACGACCATACAATTCGTTTGTAAACTGAAAATATAGATGAAGTTCTTGAAAACCATACATGAAATTAAAAACTTTCTAACAGGAATTAATACTTACACAAACGATCGAAATATTGTCGTTGAAAGATTTGTTCCAACTTGTAAATATTTTTAAAAGTAATTTTAAGTGCTTTTATTGCATTACATTTATTCCTATCATCTAGTTCTGGAAAATTTTCAAAGATAAAAACACTGAGCTTTATCGCTATATCAAGATGAGAAGTTTTAAAGTTGGGCATATAATTTGAAATTTGTGTAACAGCTTGTAAATAACATGGCAGCATTTGAATAATCTGAACATCGTTTTTTCTGTGAAAATTAAAAAATATAAATATTTTATTTAAATATTTCCAGCTATTAATTACACATAACGTGAAATCTTACTTTGCAGGGAAAGAAATAGTTTGGTAGGAAAGTTTTTGGAAGACTTCATCAAGTTCTAATGGTGAATACTTTGCGTACACAGCAGAAAAATATCCAAAGCCATATATTACCAAACTTAATTCATCGCACGATAACTTCTCATCACCCAGTTTCATTGAAAAATAGTTTTTGAAATTCTAAAAAACAAAAAACCAAATTAATAGAAATAAATTATTGTTAAAAAAAAAAAGAAGTAGACAAAGTGTAATTACAAAAAAAATATCTTCATCGTATGTTTCCATTAGTTGCAAAGACATCATTTTGTAAAATGCTTTTGTTGCATCTTCACCAATAATTGGATCGCTGTTACATAAATATTGAAACAGATTGTGCCACTTTTTGTAGTCCTTGAAAATATAAGTTGAGAACTGCTGTATTTGACTAATCAGAACTAAAATTATTTCATTTCTTATCTCTGAAGTACTATGATGCTCATATAACAATGAAAAAATATCATATAATTTCTTATAATAATCAGAGTTAGAACTTTCTTTAAAAGGTTTGAAATTCATTATCATATCTGAAAAACAATATAGATAAACCTTTATATATTCATGTTGTCGCAGTCTTCCTGAGAGTTTGCACTAAAAACAAATTTTTAAAATTAAATTGCTGATCACAATAATGAATATTGTATTTTTTTTTAACATATTAACATTCGCATTTACTTGTTCATTTAATTCCATAAGCAGTTTTAAATAAATAGAGTCAGCTAGACTTTCCAAATTATTTGTTTTAGGGCAATATTTGGCAATAGCACCAACAACAATAATGAATACTTTTTCGTCTACAAAGAAAGAAAAAAATACAGTACACTTAATGAATTACTCTTGTAAGTAATTTTATCACAAAGAATACAGACCTTTGTAAAGTTCAACAATTTCATCTAATTTTAAATCATATGCATGAAAAAGTTGAATTAATAATTTAAAAGTTTTACTAGCTTCTATTTTAACAGCCAAAGAAAAATGTTCTTTAATGCAGCGTAGACAAACAACCTGTAATTATATTATAAATAACATCAAATGATGAATAAATATTCAAAATCTGTTCTGCATACCTTGGTTAACAAAATATATGCTTCATATTCCAATTTGAAAAATTGCATAATGAATTGTAGTAAGTGAAAAACTTGTTTTAGAACTTCATCATATTGGTTTATGCAAGATGCTTGCATATCTAATACTGAGTTGATAAACTTAAAGATTCCCTTATTCTTATCAAAAATCATTCTCAAAACAGTTTCTGAAAAATTAATAATAATTGGTTGCTATAGTCTTACAATTAAAATTACAATCAAAGGTGCTTTTAAATTAATTGTCTGTATCATGTTATGGAAGCTTTGATGCGCCATTGTCTGTGACATTACTAACCTAAAACTGGCATTTAAATTGAAAATTTTATCGATTATTTCCAAATACTACAGAAATTAGTGCAATTCTTGTTCAAAAATATAAAAAAATAAGTAGTTAAAATGACGAACCAACTGAATCCAACAAACGATAATCGCAAAAATTGAGTAAACTTTTTTTTTCAATTAATAAGTAATCCAATGAGTGATTTGCTGATTCGTGAACAACAAACAAAAATAAACGACAACAATCGTCACCTCTGTACGTATCGGGCACACTCTGCAAGTGGCCGGGCGCATTGCCGAAAATCCTCCTCAACGCTTGTTTGTCATCGACGCGCCAGGCTCTTGCGAGCATCTCCATAAAGCTCTCAACGGGTTCCATTTTCGCACTTTCCTTTCTTTATCACTTCCGACAGGTAAAACGCTTAGAAGACGATTCTCTCAGCTCCGTGTAAAATAATTTGACGTTTGGCATAATTGCTGCCGGTCCGGACGCGAACATCGTGTAGCAATGAACTTTCGTCGCGACAATGCCCCCCTTGCGTCGACTATTATTGGCAGATTTTTGGCTGGAGAGAAGTTTACGGTCATTATTTTTCACCGAGAGATGCTTCTTAGATTATGACCGTCACGACTTCGCTGTAGACTCGTTTGGACCGTGAATACATTACATACGGACGCTGCTGGAATGTGGGCGGGAAAAATGTACGTAACGAGTATACCTATAGCTCTCGCGGATATAGATATGTAAACATGCCCACGTGCGAAGCCATATTGGATTTACCCTCTCTCCCCTTGTTATTATTCGTTTCTCGCGATTACCGCTCGTCGGTATCGAAATCGCAACTGCTACTACTGCAATAGGTGAATAGCGTTGCCTGTCACTTTTGAATTTATCATCTTATATAAAATGAGTCATAAAAGCTTGAATAAAAGTATCAAAAAAGCAAACAATCTATATGACTTTTTAAGATACAATTCCGTGTATTACGCAAATAAAATTATATTTTACTAATAAAAATTATGTATTATGAGTGATAGCCATGGAAGCATTCATAAACATTTATAAAATAATAGTTTAGTAAATTAAAGGAAAATTTTATTTTTTGGGTGATGGGATAAGAGAATCATATCGAAACTACGAAATATCTGAAGAATTTTATTCGCTGACAGTAACTGTTACAATTGCGTTGATAATTCGCAGGTGTAAATTATGGCGGTTTCTCGTAGTACTTTTTATATTTTTTTCATTTCTACTATTCATTATAAAAATGTCGAATGTAAACAAAAACGTAACGAACGTACGTAGGAAAGCTCTATACTCTTAGTTGGATACAAACGTTTCTCATTTTTTTCTTTTTAATAATATTCATCATTATCAAGAACTGTACATACACGTTTATATCTTATGTATATATTCAACCAACGAAAAAAAAATTGCAAAACAGTTAAATCCTATGATTAAAGTCATCCAGTCCGATGGCAAAAATTTCTCAGCACCTTTGCCCCACACACGGACAGGAAAATTCGAAAAAAGGCACCCAACCTAGCCTCGTTTTCGTTTCAACAATTAAAAACGAACGAAAAAATAAGTAAGAAGGTTGAGAGGAGAAATAAAATAGAAAAAATAAAGAAAAGAAAATACTGGACTCTCGCTGGCCTTCGAAAAAAATGAAAAAATATTTATATCTTTAGATATCCTGGATGGAACATTTCATTGAAAACAATTTTAATATATTTAGAAAATAAATTATTCCTAACTCTTTTGGTCAAGGCTGATTATATACCAATTGTTAAAATTAAAGTTAATTATGAGCATTCCATACGATCCAGAAAGCGTGTAAAAAATCATGATTTTCAAATACAAGCGTTGGCAAGCTCTGCTTGCTGCCGTTCAATCGCAACTAAAATTTTACATGTGAAAACTGTCGTTAGTTGTACCTCAGAACTGTACATAACAACGGATCTAAAACATGCGATTTTATTTTGATACTTGGATGACTATCAATTAATTATATTTAATTTTTTATGCGTCGGATAAAGAGATCTACCATTGATGCAACTAGAACCTGCAATTTGCTTACGATAATCAATAACTTCAGTTTTAACTGAGAACATCGTTTATCGTGACCAAAGTCCATAAGTATTATGTATTCATTTAATTTTGGCTGCATCAGTTTGGAACAATAATAAATTCTCGCTCGATAATAGCGCAAATTCATTCACAATTTACATACCACTGTTTTTTATTTTAACAATTAACACCGAGATCAGCGCTACTCTCGTTATGCTCATTAATGAACATAGTTTCAGATTCCCTCGTGTTGCGCGCTAGAATTAAAGGAGAACCAAAACGACTTTCGACAATCTATATCTATCAACCAAAAACGCGGCTTAACAATGTTTATCACTGTTTTTGCAACGAAATTTCCCAGCCAGGCGTCATCAAGGTATGTATCACGCGTACATATCTCATAATCATTCTCCTCATTTAAATCGCTCGGGTAAAAGTAGTAGAAATATTTCGGAGAGACAAGGGACAGCTATATATATATATATATATTTATATAAAGAGATAGAGATAAATCGAAAAACATCGGGGGAATCACCGTCAAATCGTTATTACATTATACATTATACATATTAAACACGGTTACGCGCTAACTCAGTTTTTGTTTCCCTCTTCTCAAGTCTTCAAAGATTGCACACGCACAGAATGAAGGAAGAGCAGATGCAGTTTGTCTCACGCGCTCGCGCCACTGCTCGTCACACCGTTGACGCTTTCGAAGTAGGCCCTGAGCATCTCGGTGATCTCGTCGAGAGTCAGCGAGTCACAGGTCGTGCTTATTCTTTCAGCCAAGCTGCCAATATCGTCCCTGAAGGTGACGAGATCGTCATCGGTAACGACCAGAACGAGTTGCTCCTCGTCGTTTTCAAGCCTATATTTACACACACCCGAAGTGACGTAATTATCAACAACAGGACTGGCCGTCGTGTTCGTTGGTCCTGTCGGCGTCGTTGTCACTGAAGCCGCTGCTGAGCTCAGGATAGGTGTTGTCGGCGCCGAGCTGACGGCCATCGCAGCTACTGCAGCGGCAGCTACAGTCTCTTCGTCTTCTTCTTCCTCGGGCGGAGCTGATCCGGCATTGGGCATCCTGTGCTGCTCGCTGCAGCTCTCGTAGCTTGGCGACAAATTAAGCATGGATAGGAGGTCGTCCTCTGAGTCTTCCTTACCAATGACAACTTCAATTATGTTGCTAGAGTCGGGCAGCTGATCCTCGCTCAGTACAACAGCCTCCAGGCCAAAGCGTTCGGGATCAGTGGCCGGCTCCTCGCTGCCAGTCTTTTCGGTAGTTCCAGTTGCGCCTCTCACAGTTACCTGCTCAGCCTGCAAAACAGCGGCCTCTTCATTCTCAATCCTCATGGCAAGCATCTGGTACAGTACATGCGATGGCTGGTCAGGATCGAGCCTCAGAGTGTAAACGATGGCGGTGACAAGACGTTGTATGCACCAAAGGTAACTTGCGGTGGAAGTGTGCGCATCTACTTTGTGCTGGAAGGCACTGCTGCCCGATCTGAATGTTTCGTCGCATAGCAGGCAAGTATCATCGTGGATCCAGACGTAGTGAAATCTGCAGGACTCCCGCGTGGCAAACAACTCTGGACACATTGGACAGCGCATTATTGCGTTATTACACTTGCCCTCGAAGTCGTGGTACATCATAAGCGATTGCAGTCTGTGCTTCCCAAGAGTGCGTACGAGCTCTTCTACGTCATCTTGCATGCAACTGGCCTCGCAATGGAGGATGGTGCCGTTGCTTTTGGCGAGAATGCTGCGTGAAGTGGATTTGCTCGGGACGATGTGATAGTCTAGCATATGACGCACCTCACTCGTATCTATTAGCAGACCGTTGCAGAATTGACAAATAGAAGCGCGTCGTCCGTGCTCGCGCTTCAGATGATTCTTCAGGCTGACTTTTGACGAGCAGACCTCCTCACAAAAAGAGCAATTAAGAGGCTGTTCTTCAGGCTCTTTGGAAGTGCCGCTACTGCTATCGGATGAGTCGCGTCGGTTCGACGAATTTCCCTTTTCGTTGAGCGAGTCGTTTGCCTCACTGTTGTCCTTGCTGCTTTCACTAACAATCTGACTGCTGCTTGTATTGTCATCCTCCATGGTTGTTTTGGACAAGTCTTCGAGGCTGGACTCACGGTGAGTCTTCTTATGTTTCTCAAGCATACGCAAGGAGGTAAATGACCTTTTGCAGATATCGCAATCCACATTGTGAGTACTGCGCTTGTGGAACTTTAACTCCAGGAGAGAAGGAAATGATTCGGAGCACTTTTTGCAAGCATACGGATGTATGATTGCTAGCGGCTGGCCTTGAGCATCCGTTATCGTATTTTTAATATCGTGGTGGCCATTGTTGACGACAGTGCGGCGACGTGTCTTCGGACCGCCATTCTCACAGCCTTCACAAAGTAAGAGCTTGGTAGACTCTGCATTGGACTGCTGATGGTTGTTCTGTTCCGAAGGGTTGCCTAAAGTTATAAACAGGTATTAGTCATATGTAAAAATGAAAAGGTATGAAATACTAAAAATAACAATTTTTTAAAAGTACGAATTAAATGTGAATTTATTCATTTTATTGACTTCTTAAGTTATTTGGATTAATTACGAAGCCATTTGTTTTTCGGTGCAATAAACTGTAAAAGATTGAAGATAAGCCTGCATTGTACATACAACGCTATTTCACAAAGAGAAACTAAAATATAAATGAAATATTTCTTACCAGTCTCTGCAGACAGTGTGATTTTCGTCTTACAATTGCTGCACTGCGCAACCTCTAGGCCATTGGTCGAATCATTGCCATTACTGCTTTCCCATCTATTCTCTTCGTCCATATTGAGTGACATCAAATTCTTCACTAAGTTGGCGTCCTCGTTGCTAAGTCCTTTCAGTATTTCATTTATTTCGCTCGTACTTTCACCATCCGTACAATCAGCGGTGAGTATTCTCAGCAAATCAATTGCGATTTTCCTAGGTCCTACGTTAACATCTCCCTTTAGCACGTGATCGTAGACAACATGATGTTGCAAAGCCTGTCTGTTAGCAAACTTAAGCTTACACTTGGGGCACACTCTTCTCCTTCTGTAACTCGCTATCTGGACTGTCGTCATCGGCTCAGATGCGAATTTTGCTCTTTTTGCCGCATTTGCCATTAAAAAGTTCTGCAATGCCGCAACAGTCTCGCCGTTCTTTCGCTTGTAGCCATTCGAAGCCTGCGGCTGCGTGGCTGCGGGCGAGGGCCTATTGTTACTTGCTGTGGCAGCTGCTGTTTTAATTGCGTCGTACTCGTCGGTAGACGAGTCCTCGCGCTCCAAATACTTGGAGCGATCGTCTTTACTAGAGCTAGTAACATTGACCGGCAAGATGGCGATGCTCAGGAGTTTGTCGAGGTCCTGGAGCGTCGTCTCGGAGCAGCGATGATTCTCCTGCATTTGTAAACTGCGGAAGCTTGTCAGACAGGTGTAGCAAGGATATTTACAAGAGACCTCGTGCATTTTCATCAGATGATCCACCACTTCGTCTTTCATCAGGAATGTACTCTTGCAAAGCGTGCATGTATAAACCTCATAAGCTGCGGGTTCAATCTTCTCCAGACGACGCATGGCATTCGGACAGCGTTTGAGCATCTGCTGTCGCTGAAGCGGACTGTCAGTGCTCCGGATGCCAATGCGACAGACGCAGTCGCTGGGACACTGAAGCACAGCCACGTGAGTAGGACCACTGTTTTTCCGTACAAACGGCGAGCCTGGAGGAAACGCTGGTCCCGCAGATGGTGTAGCCGGGAAGGGCGGAGAAGACGGCTTCAACCGTACAAGGGTCTTGTGTTTGTGCATCACATGGTCGTTAAGTTGCAACACTGTGTTGAAGATGTCGTAGCAGCTGCGACATTTGAGCGCGAACGTGATGTAGATTTCGAATTCGGAAGCTACCTCGTGGGAAGGAATACGCAGGTTGCTGAAACTCGCGTGTCGGCACTGCTTCTCGTTCTCGCACTTGAGATGCTCCTGCATCATGTGATATTCAAGGTAGAACAGCGACTGGAAGTGGTTCGAGCAGTATGGACACTTGATGACACTTTTATCTTCCTCAGTCATGCCAAGGCTAGCCTCTAGTCTTCCGATGATATCGAGTACCTGTGAACATGTGGCGCAGACATACTGCTTAGCGTGATCGTCAATTGAAATTTTAGTAGGCGTTGTGGGCATGTAGATTAGCGGCTTATTAGCGATCTCATTGTCAGGGACCGGCTGAAAATTGACTATCGTTGCCGTTGTTGGTCTGTCTTTAGCAGAATTGCTACCATCTGATTCGGGGAAGAAAAGAATGCAGAACTGCTGCGATTGATTCAATTGGACTAGCTGGGCCTGCGGCGGTAACTGGATTTGCGCTTGGATACTCTCAGTTGCTTGTTGTAGTTGCAGAAGTTGAGGATGCGGCGGTAGTTGGACCTGCGCCTGCGGTGGGAGCTGAACTTGTGTCTGCGATGGTACAGGAACCTGCGCCTGCGGTGGCAGCTGAACTTGTGTCTGCGATGGTACAGGAACCTGTGACTGCGGTGGCATCTGGATCTGGGTTAATGGTGGTAGCGGCATATGTGATGGTAGCTGAATTTGAGCTTGTGGCAGCTGTTG
The DNA here is from genome assembly GCF_009193385.2 of Nasonia vitripennis. Lineage (NCBI taxonomy): Eukaryota > Metazoa > Arthropoda > Insecta > Hymenoptera > Pteromalidae > Nasonia > Nasonia vitripennis. Next base: position 20,085,228 of record NC_045759.1, on the reverse strand, counting down.
TACCTGAGGTTGGATCTGCTGAGGTTGATACTGGATTCGGTGCCTAATTAACGGTGGGAGCGGAATCTGAACTTGAACCTGAGGCTGTACTTGCGGTTGGCCTTGGACCTGAGAGTGAAAGTGCAATGACTGAGATACGACTGTGGGGCTGACGTTGTTGACTGAGTCACAAGGTATCTGTGCATTCATGAGCATGTGAAGCTTTTCTTCCGAGCCCGCATCGACCATAGACATCTCAATCATTGGAGGTTGTGGCGCAGCAATCAGCTGTTGCTCAGATTCTGGAACAAGAGTTTGGTTATCTTCGAACGCATCGAAATCATCGTCAATATGGAATTCGCAGTTGCAGTCACCGCAGCTATTCTTACTCGTCGATGGCTTTGCCGGCATTTCCGCCAACTGTAATAGCGTTTGCTGCTGCAATTCTGGCTGTAGCTGTGGCTGCAGTTCTGGCTGTAACTGCGGCTGCAGTTCTGGCTGAGCTTGCAATTCTAATTGCGTTTGATTTTCGGCAACCTGAGGTGCTGCTTGGATTTCCATAGGCACATTACTCTCCTCAGTCGCATCATTATTATCGACACTTGCAATTTCGTCTGGCTTAGCTATGTGTTGCGGACTGTCGCTCGTCGAGGGCGTGAGGCACTTGTCTATACTGTTAACGACGACTAAGTTGTTATTGTTACTCTCGAGCTTTCGTCTAAGATTCAACCTAATGACAGCTCTAATATCGGGTTCTGGGCTACCACCCACCTCTATTAATTCGCTCTCAATTATTTTCGGCTTGGTCTTTCTCTGAGGCGTCTCTTCCATTGGATCTGCAGATTCGGCTTCCCCATCGTTGTTAGCGTTCGTCGGCTCAGTCTCGTCGTCAACCGGATCATCAGCGCTATCGTCTTCGTTTTCTTTAGGAACTGTGTCTAACTTAGTCAATTGTACGACTAGCTCTTTTGTGATATGGTATTTGGCGCGCAAATCCGGTTCACTGACACTACGTTCCGGCATTAGACTGATCCTGGATTCATCTGCAAACTCCTTTTCTCCTGACTCTGTACCACCTTCGGCCGCTACTTTGCGCTTTTTCTCTTCTTGTACAATAGCTGCAGCAATAGCCTCGGCTGAGATCAGACTTTCTTGAGACAGCGTTCTTCCGCGTTTCCTCTTGATGCAAGGTTCGACCGTTCCAGTCTCTTTAACCACAATTGGCTGCTCTAACCTTGGTGCCTCTTCGACTGCGGGACTCGGCGTGGTCGCTTGGTTCTCAGCGTGATTATCATTAATTTTGAGCGAGGTCTCGGCAATAGCGTCGTTCTGAGGAGAGTCCAATAAAAATTCTGGTCTAACGACTATTGATTCTACTGCCTCGAACAGTGGCTCGTCCTCGTTTCTCTTGCCAAATATGCCCTCAACAATGAATGGTGACTCGTCTTTTTTCTTCCTCGCGCTTGTTGCGCCGTTGTTTACTTGCGAATTTGTCGGAGATCCAAGGTGTTTAGCAATTAGTTCAGCTTCAGTGAAAATCGGATACTTTTTTGGGCGGCCACGACCACGTTTTACGGGATTGGTCGCGGGTGCTATATCAAATCTCGCCGGTGAGTTTCCAGGCATTCTGCAGCTATTACCTCCACCTATGCTACTACCCAAATCCGAACGAGCTGGTGAGCTGCCGGGTATACGAGAACTGCTGCAACCACTACCGAAGTCGGATCTAGCTGGAGAGGAGCCGGGAATGCGAGTACTGTTACCGCCATCGGAGTTTGACTTTGGCGTGATTTTGATCTCCTTAATAACGTGCGAGTTCTTGGAACCACCCTCCTTACGCACGATGATCTTGATATCGCCCTCTGTGATTCGCTCGTCCTCATTGGAGCGTGCAAGCTCATCCTCGTCGAGCTTTTCAGGACTTGCCGAAGCGTTACCTTCGTCTTCGTCATCATCCTCTTGCTCTTTTGAAAGTCGCTTGGGTACAGGCTGCTCGACAATATGTGCAGCGTGCTTGTTCTCGTCGGTCTTACGAATCTTGATGACAAGGCGCTGACGATGCTGAACTTTTATGTGTTTTCGCAGTTCTCGATTACTTACAAAGCTTTTATCGCAATCTTTACAGTCGAACTCCAGTTTTGCTGTGGCAGGGATTGCGTTCATCTCGAGGAAGGAACGACGTGGACATCGCAGAACGATCTTATCAATGCGTTTATGTTGTTGATGCTCTTCAGCGGTAGTTTGAACGCCGGAGTCCGCGTCGTCAGAAGAGTTGAGAGGTGGAATTTCCAAATTGTGCAACTGGGCTAGACGATCTGCGAGGTTCTCGTCGCTATCGACACTATCTGGGTAGTTACCTTCCTCGCTCTCCGTTTCGCCGTTCTCGCCAGAGCTGTCCGAGGATGAGGAACTTTTATCGCTCTCAACATCACCGGAATCTTCAGCAGGTAAGATTTGATAAGCTGGACTGTCGGTAAAATTTTCTTGAGATGCAGAGCATCGCCGCTCCAAGTTCTCGGTACATTTTTTCCTTAATTCCACCAGCGTTGTTTCATGATTGTGTACAGAATCTTCTGCATGAATTTCAGAAAGAGTGCTTGAAAGTTTTACCGCTTCTTCTACACGAGGTACGAACTGCGATCCAAACGTATCGATGGCATTCTCCGTAAGAGCCGATCTAATGTTTTTCGTGTTCTCGGTCTTCTTAATTTCAAAAGCATCAAGTGTGTTCTCTAAAGAACTATTGATGTCGATAAGTGAATCGTCGATACCGTTCGTTGTTGGTTCTGGAAAACCACCAACGCTTTCTTTCAACGTTTGACACACATTTTTATCATTATTCCGAATCTTATTCTTTGCAGGTATGCAGAAATACTTGATAACTTCATCAAAATCTTCAGTAAACATTGAATTTGTAGTACTTGCTCCTATGCTTACCAGAGAATTCATTTCATTGTATGCAACAAAACTTTTACTGGGGTTTTCAATGGATTCGTAATCTGACTGTATTGTACTCTCCTTGACTTCCGAATACAAATTATCTGTAGGTTCAGAGCTCTGTTCTGCACATTGTTTAAATTGATTTTCACTAGTTTCAAGAGTTTGCTCTGGAACAATCTTCTTGGGACAGCATATCGCATCTTGATTTACAGACTCACACTTGTTATTATCATAATCTGCGGATTCTTTGCGGTTTTGATAAATACTTTCTATTTCTTTTTGATATCTGTTAGCTAAGCTTTGATCATCTGCATCTTCCTTTTCTGACTCTTCAGCATGTATCTGTGTATCCATCTTTGGTCCTTTATTATTTTCTACATCAGCTAAAACATTTTTACATAATTCGTTACTTTCGATCAAACGTTCTGCACAACTTAAAATTTCTTCTGCAAGACTTTTTGCAAACTCGTAGTCGATGCGACCATTTGGTAAGTTTTTGATATTCTTATCAAATTCTTCAGATTGTCTTCCACTTTCACTATATTCCGTGACAACGCCCATTGAATATATATTGTTCTCATCTGTAGAAGCTAGTTTTCCATCAGTTGAGTCTATCAAGTATTGAGGATCTGGAAGATTATTATCAGTATTATTTTGAGCATGCTTAGAAATACAATTCCTTTTGGTTTTCTTATTAATTTCATATTCGGGAGCTTTAGTATGATTATCTATATTTTCATCACTTATACCATGTGCAGATGTAATATCATTTTCAACGGAAAATTCAGAATTAGTTTCATTAGTTTTATCGATGGAATTTTTTCGAAGTTTTTTAGTATTAGGAAAAACTTTAAGATTATTAACTAAATTTTCCGAACTTTTGTCTCTATTTTCGACGACCAGCGTTTGTATACAGTCCACATTGTTTTCCACCAAATTTTTAGATTGTCTGTCTCGTTTGATAGGTAAACATCTTGTAATTCTCGACTTTATCTCAATCTGAGTTTTGGAATTTTCCTTATTATCTAATTTTTCAGAGAGAATTTGATCATGGTCGTCGGTTGCATTTTGCGCTAACTCTAAGTTATTCACAACAAAATTTTCAGGATGTTTCTCATGATTATCAGGAGCTGATTTTCTAGTAGAAACTCGCTTGAGACCTTCACTTTGAATCTTTAAACACTCCTTTACTTTTTTCTGCGCTTTTTCAGAAATTTTATTGTCACTATTATCGATAGCTTGCCTTTCGTGTTTATCGGGTGATGATTTTCTAGTGACTCTCTTTTGATTTTCTGTCTGACTTTTCGAGCATATCTTTACTATTTCTTGTGATTCTTCAGGTAACTGTAAACGATCTTTATTTATTTCAATAGATTTATCAATACTATTTGAATCATGCTTGACTAAATTTTCCGTGGGTTTCTCATGTCTATTATGCAGCGACTTCCTCGTGATCATTTTGCTTTCATTTGAAAGTTTAGACCTCTCGTCTACTTTTTCAACCAAGTTTTGCTGTGAATCTAAATTATTTTTTACAAGAACTTCAGCATTTGTCAAATTGGAAATAGGTAATACTTTTCTTGGACGCCCCCTTTTTCTGGCAGGTGGTGGATTGGTACTAACATTGGCATCGCAATTCATTTTATCTGTATTACTCGAAACATTGACTGTGTGTTCTAACACACTGTTTTCTACTATAGTTGAAGTATTTTCTACTGGATTTTCAGTATGCTGTTCTTGCTTGAGATGTGATGATCTAGTAGCAATTTTCTTTTCAATTCGAATATTGGACAAATTTTTAACAGTTTTAGAAGGCTCATCAGGAAGCACTTTTTGATTTTCTTCAACAAAATGTTCTACAATTTCTAAAGTACTTTTCCTTTTCACTTTTTTAATGGTTTCAGTCTGTAACTTTGTATTTTCCTCGATGTTTGACTTTTCAGAATTTTTTTCTTTGTCATCTTCGTGCAATTGTTGAGTATGATCGGCATTATTCTCTATCAAAGTTTCAGAACGATCATCTTTCTTTTCGGATACTTTTCTTGTTCTTCTTTTACCAATTTCAAGATTGTTCTTGCACTCAGTGACATCCTTATTAGAATTTTTGTTCAGCCTTTCTTTAGTTTTAACCACGGAATTTTCTTCACAATATATTCTGTCTTCTGTTGGTACCTCAGTATTAACTTCCCTGGTCTTTGCAGCCAACCGCCTCTTGGATCTTTGATTGATTTCAGGAACATTTTTACTTTCTTTATTAATGATGGAATCATTTTTAATCGGCATTTCTACAATATTTGGCGCATCGTGTGAATGAATATCAATTGAATTTTCAACAAATTTTTCATTGGGACCATTGACTATGTTAATCTTATCTTGTTTTTTATTATTTTCTATACCAATTTTTAAAGTCTTAGTAACTTTTATGTCAGAATTTTTAGAATGCTCGCTATTTGATTCATCAACAATGTGTGCAATGTCTTTTGAAACTTTTTGAATCGTTCTATCGTTTTCTCTAAAGTTTTTGGAAAACTGAATATTATTATCTACACTTTGTGATCGACTATTACTAATTTCTTCAATAACATTTTGAGTGCCATTTAAATCATTTTCTAGAACATGTTCAGTAGGTTTATCACTTTTAACACCACCAATTATCGTATGTTTTATAACATTATCAATTTGATTTTCAATACACACTTTAACATCTTTAACTAATTTTTCAGGAAGCTTTTCAGGTTCATCAACAGAATTAGCTATATAGTTTACACAACTCTTAGTTATATTGCCACTAGATTTTTCATTTTCATCGTCAACTCTCTTTGCGACTCTTTTACTATTATCAGTCTCATTTTTGGAACACTCAATTTTTCTATCCAACCTTTTTGAATGTTTTCTGCTGCGTTCTTCAACCGACTTTTTGATGTCGTCAGTTTTGCTGTCGACTGCGCTTACAACATGACTTTCATGTTTCTCGGCAGCTTTTCGCGTGATCTTCTTATGACTGTCACTCTGACTTTTGGAACTATCTTGGATACTTTTATCCACTTGCTCGGAAAGTTTTTCATTTTCCGCCAGAGGTTTATCAGACTGATTATTCTCAACAGAATCGTCCAAATGTCTCTCGCTGTTCTTACTGGCCAAATTTCGTCTGGGCCTGGGATGACTCTCGACAACAGCACTCTTTGTTGATACCTTCTTACTTTTCTCGCAAGGTAGCTCTGACTGCTGCTTATCATCCTTCTTGGCATCTCCGCTGGCGGAAACACTGGACTGCTTCTCGTTCACATCCTTAATCAAGTTTTTGGAATACCTCTTGGCATCCTTAGCGGAACCTTCGGGATGCCTCTCGCCGGCTTCCTCTGGACACTTTGGTCTGCCTTCGAGCGAATTCACGGACTGCTTATCACTACTGTTTTGATCGAGCGAGTTGCACTTTTGCCTTTTACAACTATTTACGAAACTTTTGGAACTTTCTGGCTGACTCTCACCGGCACTCGTCTCGGCCGGCGTTGCCGAATCCGTCGTGCATTTGGAATCGTCCTTGAGCAACTTATCGGGAAGCCTATCGTTATTACTTTTATCGACGGGAATTCGCGCCACTTTCCTACCGCTATTAGAACTCGAAACGTTTGCGTTTTTGGTACACTTGTTGCTATTGTCCGACGAGCAACCGTCCGTCAACTTTTCGGTCAGTCTATCCGCGCACTCACTGGTACCGGCGGAGATCTGCTGTTGCCGGCGCTTGCTCTGGAGGAGCTTTTCGGTCTGGTGCTTGTTGATCTTGACAACAAGCTTCTGTTGTAAGATCCTCGGGTCGACTTCGGCCGGAAGCGTTAACCCGGGAAGCCGCAGACGCTCCTCTGCCTTGTTTTCTTCTTCCCTCTTATTTTCTCTCTTTTCTTCCTCATCAACGTCTCTCCTCGCTTCCTCGGGCTTTGGTTGTGTAGCAATAGCGACGAGCTGCTGCTCTTGTTGCCGTTGCCGCTCCTGCAGCCGACGCTCATCTTCAAGCCTGACGAGCTGCACGAAGGCGGTCTTTAGCTTGAACTTATCAATCATCTCGTGCTCAAGCTTCTTGCGCCTGCCCGATTCGAGGACACGTCGCCTGAGCTTGCTTTCATCTTTGCTGAAGTCGTAGACATTTTTTCTTCGCTTCTTACGCTTCAGTCGGTCCGGGCTGATGTTGCTGCTGACGTTGTCCGAGTCGGCGATGGCTGCCGTGGCTGCCGTGGCTGCCGTGGCGGGGACGACGCTGCCATTACCGGTCCTGCCGCAGGACGCCTCGGACTCAGAACCTGATACGGTACGTGTCCGCGCCGTCGAGCGCTTGCTCAGACTCGAACGCTCGGCGCTGCTACTGCTGCTACTGCTCATCCTCGTCGTCGTTGTCGCGCGTTCTCCGCGGCCTTGCTCCTTACACACATGCCTTTCGCTCGTCCGAGCTTCGACGTCGTCGACTGAACTGCAATAACAGAACATGCTGCGTGAGTGTGAGAGAATTGTGATGGTTTTCTCTTATTTTTACATTTATAAGATCTTTATGCTTTAGCAGGCTGGGAGTAAGTGATTTAAGAAGCTTCTATTGCATTTTTGCTTGATACTCAATACTTGTTTGGGCGAAGCTTGATTATGATGGACATGATTATAACCCTGGCTGCCTTCCCAAGAAAAAATCTTCCAGGATGGAAGTGCATTCGAAGAGAGATGCTATGGGCTAGTTTTAAGAGATGACAGATATAATGACTGTTGAGAAGTCAAATTTCGAGTTTACTGTACCCTTAAGGATTCCTCCATGGTCCGACCATTGGCTTGCAACTTTGTACATTATCACATGAGAACCTCCAGGCCAGTGGCACGTGAGCTGCAGACATCTGTGGAAAAACAAGTATAATTATTAATCATTTGTAAAAGCATTACAGTGTAAGGTAGGTTTTATCCTAGTGCTAAGAATATTTTTTTAGCAATTTCTCTAATAGATAGTTTTTATTTTCTCTTGTTGCGTATTTACATTGAATTTGATTGATTATGCTGTATATCTATTTCAATGCCGCATTGTACTCATGAGTTTTATTCATGTAAAAACTAAGAGGAAACGGTTTAATAGTTCTGCCTGAAGCTCACTTATGCATGAACTACTTGGAAAGTAACTAACATTGATCAACTTTTGCACAGGTATAACTCTCTAAAGAGAGCCACATTTTGATTTCTTTAAATCTTGAAATCAATTTCACTCATTTGGTTGCTTTGCATGTAGTGCATGAAAAAGTTGCCCATTCATCTTTTTTATTTGAAAACAAACGAATGATGGAATCAATAATGCCAAGTGAATGAACTGATTGAACTTGTAAAATCAAACCACCGCAGAACGATAACAGACAGATTCTTGCTCTTATACGTATACATAATGCAAGCACAATATCATAGCTGATGTTAAAACAAACAATTATTGCATTATATACCTGTCCTGCGAAAAATGATGATTTTGATAGTTTGTAGTTTGCATTCTGTCAGAGATAACCTAATGAGGCAATGGGAAACAATAACTTTTTATTGCATTGTGTTTGAAATGTATTTTTTATAATATATATGTATATTGCAAGCAGTAAAAATATTGCTTAACTAATCCTAAAAATAGATGTAAACTTTACCTTCCTAACTCTCTTTGCAGTCTACTGTAAATCTTAAATTGCTCATTGGGCTTGGGCTTATTGGCTGTTCTGCTACTTTTTTGTTAATTAATTTAGACGAATTAGCTCTTCCAGAGATAGTGTGCACCGGAAAACCGAACAAGCTGAAAATATCATTCCTTATACAATCTCATTTCTACTGTCCATTCACTTGGTCAAATTCTTACTCAGCAAGTACAAGTGTATAAATATATATACATACAAGACAATTTACAAAGCTAACCAACCAAGAGACTAAAAAACTGCGTATCATAAAATGTGAATCTCGTCTCATTGGGTGAGCGAAAAAACTGCACGAGCATGCATTAATCAGCCCGACTCATGTTAACGATCGGATCAAACGTAATAAAAAAAAATTAAAAAAAAAAACAAGAAGCACTCGCTGTATGTATAGTTGTATACGCGTCGCTAACTGTCATCGGTGGCGTCCGGCACTCTTTCATATAACAGCAGCGTTTTCCGCAGAGAGGACAAAAAGAAGCCCACAGAGAAGCTCTCTCTCTCACTCTCTCTCTCTCTCTCTCTCTCTCTCTCTCTCGTCTGTGCTAAAATTAATGCACCCGGACCCGCAGTGCAGTCCGCAAAAAGAGCCTCAACCTGACCGTGGGGCGTGCGTTAATTGCGCTATCTCCGCTCGTGAACACGTCGAGTAATGTGTATGTACCTATACGACTTCCTCTCTTGCAGGTCTCACCCGCATGCACAGATAGGTGGCAAATGTGCCCACGGCAGCAGCAGGCGAGACTCCGATAGAGATATTTCCAAAAGCGTGCAAAAAGGCCGAGTCAAGCGTGTAAGCCTTGCGCAGAGAGAGAGAGAGAGAGAGAGAGAGAGAGAGAGAGAGAGAGAGAGAGAGAGAGAGAGCCGCTGTGCAAGGGGCCGAAATAGCTCCAGCGCGCGAAGAGCACGTCAAAATACAATATCCCTCTCCTTCTCGCTCGCTCGGACGTTCGATAGACGACGAGAGAGCAGCTCGTGTGCCGCACCGAGGCGATTCTCGCACGTACCAATGTCGATATAGGTACCTATACCGACAGCCATATGCACTTCTCTCTCTCTCGCTCGTAGGGGAGGTTGTTCGACTACTGAGGGGATATAGCGGACGATTGAGTACGGGAAAAGACATAACCTCCAATCAGCTGACGACGCTTTGCGGAAAAGTCGCGACAACGACCGGGAAAGAAGAGAAAAACGCGGCGGCTGCGGTCGTACATACAGCGCGTAAATACACGCCGCGAAGGAGCAGCGTGTGCTCTATACTACCCGGACTTTCTCTTGCGCAAAAAACGGCCGAGCGTATGTGTGTATGTGCGTAATACACTTGCACAGCCGCGACACCTTTCTCGTGTTAACCTCGTCTCTCTATACTCGCGTATGCACTTGTGTGCATATTATAATACAGCCGCGCTCAAGTGTACGTATACTGTACCTGCTGACATGTAGCTATATATATACACACACACACACACGAGGGGTACCTAGCCGTGTTGTGTCAAAGTAGCGGCGTCTCGAGGTGGAAACAAGAATTGAACGTCGTCAGTGGTGCGCCTGTCGCAGGAAACAAAGAGTAGAGCGGCGGTGGTGGGTAGGAACACACGCACGGGCGGTATTTGCCTGCTGCGCCTATACGGGGGAGGCGGCCGAGTGAGGGGAAGATGCCCGCGGGGTGTGGAGAGATGCTGTCCTCCTCCCCTTCCCTCCCGCCCATCTCGGAATTTCGTTTCTGAATTCTGGCCTTATCCACGCGCAGCGCCCGCTAATTAGCCTGTCTCGCGAGCTCGGCTGACATTTTTGAATGAAGTAGGGGCTTACTCTACTTACTTGCGGTCGGAGCTTGCGAGATTCGCGGCGTATTTACGTGTATGTATGTGCATACACCTCTGGGGCTGCAGCAGCCGAGACTGCGCACCATCGCACGACTGCACTTAGACCGAACGTGCTGGATGCATAGGCTGCGCTGTCGATGACGATGACTACGTTCGCTAACGACCACGGGACCCACTTCCAGGAAGTTCGCGAAGAACTCGGCGAATTGGCTTGTCTGATGATGTCGGTCACCGCGCTCGCTTACACACTCGTATCGTAGGATGTGTAGATGCGAGTGTTATGTACATACATATGCGCGCGATGTGCCTCACTATAGCGTGCGTATTGCTGGAAAGCAACTGTCAAAACGCCGCGGAAAGGCTCGCATTCTCGAATCAGATCGCGACGGAGGTTCGCCCAGAACGACGGGAATCCGCGGTGTTATCTCCCGGAACGGATAAAACACTGGTCGACGTGCCGAGCGCGAACTGGTCAAGTCTATCCTTGGACGTTCGGGAATACTTGCCAAACCTAACCTCAAATCGATATGCTCGATAGCAGCGCAGGACTCGAGCAGTCGTGCAAGACTAGCGAGTCGGCGGATCGTCGGTGGTCACGCGCGTTCAAAACACTCACGCGCCAGTGGTTCCGACATTTTTTTCATGGACGCGCAGCGCAGGTACTTTTAAAAACCTAACCTCAAATGCTCAGAGTCTCTCTCCTCCTCTTCCTCGCAGCAACGGCAGAACGCAGGGCTGACAACGTCCTCGTCCAGTCACTGTATTTTAATAATTAATTGCGCAACTGCGCGTATCGACGAGACGAGAGAGAGTCGCTCTTTCTCCGTCTCACTCTCTCTCTCTCGCTCGTTCTCACTCGCTTGTCCGATTGATCGACGGAAGCAGCAGAACGCGTATAACAGAGAGTATATACGGGGCAAACAGGCCTCGCTGTTTTTTCAACAGCGGCCGAGAGCTTACTGCTGCTGCTGCTGCTGCTGCTGCTGCTACCGCCGACGGTAGCGACGCATCTCGTGCGCGCGCGTAGCTTTGCGCCGGCCGCAAGTATTCGCCATCGCGACTCTCGCACACGCGTTGTATATACCTATATATTGATGTAGCTATCTCTCTCTCTCTCTCTCTCCGGCGGCGGCGTGCCTGCTGCGTCGGCCCTGGCCGATTCTTAACGAACGGCCGAGAGCGACAGAGTCGGAGAGATGGTACGAGCGCGAGGGAGAGAGAGATAGACGGCATACGTCCCTTCCTTTAGTTCCTATATGCTTCGAGATATAGCTATACACAGCCGTGTACGCAGCGCCGAATTAATTTACGCACTCCGAGGAAGTAGAGGCTTCGATAGCGAGGAACGATTACACACCTCTTGGCGAATCGATCCTCTCGGGGGCTTTGGAAAAATAGAAAACATACACCGATCGCGCTGTTTTAGCCGTTCGCGGCGCACGACGAAGGGAGAGAGCTTGTGACACTGACAGCAGCGCCGAGCGGGGCGGCTGCACAGAGGAGGTTGCCCCATCAGTATCCTCGCACATCCATCGGGGAAATTGGGAAATTTATTTCATCCATAGATACACGCGCACTACACTACTCGCTGCGAGTCTGAGGTGTCGGGGCTACTCACGTTTCTTCTCCGCATGCAGATTGACACAATCGATGAGAGGGAGTAATTATGTATACGGCAGAGCAGCAGACACTCGGAGTATACTGCGTGTTTTGTCGCCGTCGCTCCGGACGCTCGCTCGTTCCGAAAGACACTGTGCCGCTACTGTCGTCCGTCCCCTCCGCGCCTCGCTCTCCGCAAGAGAGAGACTATACCTACTGCTGTGCCACAGACAAGGATGGACTGCTCTCGCACTCTGTATAGGTGTATATACACATGATGTAGCTCTCATGCTCGCGCAGACTGGAGCGAGGAAGCTACGAGAGCTACGTACTCAGGTACAGACCGGCGTTTCTCGCAATTTTTCGGGAAAAAAAGTCATGGATCCGGAAGACGTGCTCGCGCACGGGGGAGAACTACTGCGCGGCGGCGGAGAAAAAGTAACGGCGGCGCGGTTATAAACAGTCGGCGGCGCGGCGCGCGAGCTACAGTACCTATATATGTGTACAACACGCCGTCTCGGCGACAGCGTGACGTAAGGATTCGCGCGGCGTGCATGCGCGAAGCCAAGACAGCGCGCGATAGACTTCACATCTCACCTTCGTGTACGGGATCCGTATTATGACTTTTTTCCCGGAGGATAAGGATCTCCGCTTCGAAAACTCTTTTTTTTTTTCATCCGCCAGCACACAGGTATAAGTATATCTATATATCAAGCACACTACGCTGGATGATGGAACAGCTGTGTGTGTATGTGTGTACGCGAGAGGACAGTCTCTTAGGGCGCTCCTGCAGCATAGCAGCAGCGCAACAGCGCCGGCTGCGTGTCCGTGAAAATTTCGCCGCGCGCGGAGAAAGGGATCCGGGCCATGGGAGAATGCCGCCGTTGGCGGTCGTCTGGCTGTGTCTAGCGAGCGGAGTAGATTTCTTTTTTCCGATGCAGAGGAGTAGGAGTAGTTCGCGCCGATATGCCGTCGAGTGGTCTGATTCGAATTCGGAACGCGGATGGGTATATAGCGCCACTTTTGTTTTTAGCCTTTTTTTTTCAGACGCGTGGAGGCTCGAGTTTCTAATTCTCGCTCTCTGTTACGTGTGTTTACAGAATGAGAGAGAGAGAGAGAGCAGTAGAGATCGATCCGGCGCTGCGGCTATGACACACTGTGAGCTAACGCTGCAGAAAAGTAAGTCAAGACTGATTCACTTATATTTCGTCTTTTCCCTCGTTTAAAGCAGCCGCGGATAAAACAACGAAAACAACGAGGCGATGCTTCTTTTTCTAAACCATCACTGCAATCATCACCGTCGCGGTTGTGCTGCATCCATCATACGCAGCAGATCCGCCTTGTAGGCGCAGCCTGAGACGAGTTATGCAGCTCTCTCTACTACTGTACCGATGCAAATACACGCTTGAGCTCGCTTTGCTCGTCTCCGTCGCGCATACTGCATACCGCTCGATCTCTCGGAGAGAGAGAGAGAGCCTGCTTTTTTCGGGCCGTCCACCTTTCGGGGCCCATCGAGAGATGAATCATCGCTCGGATCGGAGTCGCTTTTCGCGGGAGAAACCATCTCGGCGTAAACGCAAGGATGTGTCGAGGCATTTTTCTTCTTATTCGTATATCATAGCTAATCGCTGATTGAATTAGCTGACTACTGCTTCCTGCACGACGGACGATGACGAGTCGACATTCTGAGGAGGCCTCGCACGGCGCAGCACCTCGTGTAGAGCTTATTACTATACAGTGTGTATCTCTCGTGGTCAGGCTTTATACATTTCATTAGCACCCATCGTATTCGAATTCTCGATCCGTACGATCGTAGATACAGCACGCATGTGTACATATATGATTTTTCGCCCGTCCTTCTCTCTCTCTCTCTCTCTCTCTCGGCAACAGTGCCACGGCCCCCCGTTCCTCCTCCCACCATCGCGCAGTCCCCGTCGTGTTCTCTCCGTGTGTCTTCCAGTCTTTTCTGCCCATTTTGCTTGGCATTCCAGTTTTTTCTTTGTTGCGCGCGCGCGCGCGCTCTCCGTGTGTATGATGCATGCGCAGCCTGGCGTGTATTGCACCGTCGAAAAACAATACTATGAAAACACAGAGCTACGACCTTGCGACGATGCAGGTGTCTATATGTACACACAGGCAGAGAGCAGCGGGTCTTTCACAAATAATTTCCTCTAATGAAATCGCGCGTGTCCCTCACCTTCCTTGCCTCGTCCATTCACTAACTCGATTCGAGCCTCGCTATCTCTCTCTCTCTCTCTCTCTCTCTCTCTCGCTCCCGACCAGAGAGACGTGTATCTCGTTTTGGCAAGCAGTCGTTCCCCCGTGAGTAAGTGTGTATGGTATACACACGCGAAACTCCGCGCTCGGTTAAGTGTTATCCCCGAGAACGTGTTTCTTCCTCTCTCGAGAGCTACAGCTCGCGTCGAAAAACTTTCGATATCTCTCCCGCGCTTGTTAAAACTCTCGTTTTCGCTTCTTTGCGTGCTCTGGCATTATAAGTATACAATATACATACACGCACACAGGCTCGTCGCGTATATACATGAACGACCGAAAAAGTTCGTCGTGACGTGCGTTCCGAAGCTCGACGACGACCTAAAAAGCGCGTCCACGTATTGACCCAATTGGAGGGCCATATAGCTATGACTCGCGTTGAAAATTAACTCGTCTCTCCGCTCTACTCGTGCATTATTTCAACCTCTGACTTTCGCGATGGAGTCGATCGCTCATTGCGCGCAGAGAGCTGCAGGCTCGAGTGAATATCTCTCGTAGTCAATCGGGCTCGTCGTCGTTTCTTAATCGCCGACCATCTTGAGCCTCCCGTCTCTCTCTCTCTCTCTCTCTCTCTCTCTCTTGCAGGTATATACCTGCTCCAAAGGGACACGATCATGGGCTTGGCGCCTGTTCTCACGTTTTCTCTCCCTCCACACGGAAACGCGCGCAGGGCTGTACTCTCCACTGCGTGTTTTTTTCGCGTCCTGCATGATTGATCAATACCTATCCAGCGCGTACGCGCGCGGCCTACAGATTTCTCGCCACATCCGCGAGAAACGGCGAGTTGAGAAGCTGTCGCTGTAGCGAGCATATTCGCGCTGCTTAGCTGTGGCAGAGTGCAAGCAGCAACAGAACTATATGTACAGCGAGTTGGAAAGAAGCAACAGCAGGGACGCTCGCGCGTAAATCTACCTCTCCCTCGTGCGACTGTTCCATATGTGTCCTGTGTGTGTGTGTGTGTGTGGGTAATGTGCACGATGGCGGGAAAAAATGACGCGGCCGTATTGGCTCCTCGGCGAGGCACCTGGGAAGGAGGGTTGCCTGCACCGCTTCGTGGGTGTATTTTATACTTAGCTCTGTATATCCACGCACGAAACTTTGTGTATGCCAAACGCGCGGTACGTTCGTCGCTCTCGAGTGTATTCTTGCGTATTCGAGGACTAATTGGCCGTGTGGGACACAACCGTGCGATTACGCGTTTTGCAAGCCTGCGTTTTTATTATTATTATTGCACTGCAGCTCGCTCGGGACGGAGGAAAAGAGCTGCAGTGGCAATGCGTCTATACATAATTCCCTGCGAAGTTGTTATATAACGGCTGCTACACTCCGTGCAATAATAAAAGTATAGAGTAGGAGCTGAGCGCCCATATGGGCTGCACATCGCATTATTTGCTCGCTCTCGATTTTCACTCTTTACAGTGCGCTTTATCGCGCGCGCGCGCGCGTGTGTGTGTGTGCGTGTGTGGCGACTCTCTCTCGGCGACTCTGCTGACACTTCTTCAGATTACGATAAGGGCCTGTCGGCTTCCACAAGCCTGGAATCTTATACTTCGGCTCTAGGAGAGAGAGAGAGAGAGAGAGAGAGAGACAGATAAGGTTTTACGGGGATACGGTCACTCACTCGATTTATCGACTGCTGGACTTTTTTCGGTGTTCTCGCGTCGCAGAGAGACAGAACCAGTTTTTCTCCGATACGACTCGCCGCCGAGGCTTTTCTCTCCCATAAAGTCCCGCACACACACACACACACACACATGTGCTCAGCGGGGTTACATAAATTTGCATGGACGGCTGACTAACCGCGACTCTGACATGTACTTCTCTCGAGGCTTCTCCTTAGGTGATGCGGGTTTATGATGTGCGACCCGCGAAGGCTCCGGTGCACATTTAATCGTGCGACGTCAACGACGCTCGCTTTGCTAGGACGATTACGTAACCCATCGCAGCGTTACGCGGAGAGATGCGCTCGGACGTATCGGATAAATTCTATTGTTATTGTCATGTTTTTTTTTTTCAATGCTCTATAATGTAACAGTGTACGACGATATATGGACGGGCTTTTGTAGTCGGTGTGCGCCGCGATGTGGATCGTGTATACACAGGCTGGCGATTAATACTACTCGCGCTTATCGCGGCGGCGATTCGCATTTCGTAACGGGCGGTAAAATGGTGATTGTGCACACTATACACACTTGTATAACCGGTGCGCCGAGAAATCGGCGTCGTGAGCTCTCTCGAGCGCGGTGTATAACCTTATCGTTCTAATGTACTACTCTCGTTGTACATACGCCCGCGAGTACTTAGGCCTAAGTGGGGGCGTATAGGAGACTACATAAACCGCGGAGTGGGTACCGCAGTTTTACATAACGCGAAAATCCATCGTTGTGCAATTAGCGTGTACGCTACTGCACACATCAAATATTTGAGGATCTAGATTGCCCATTTTTTCTCTCTCTCTCTCTCTCTCTCTCTCTCTCTTTTCATCGCGGTAAACGAACCCAAGAGCGCATGCAAATCGAGAGAGTTCATCATCACCGTCTGTCGCGTGTGTGCACAAGTACACACACACACACAGCGTCAACGAGGCGATGCCGATAATACACGTTGCTCGCGTCCGATCTCCTTTCCTCCCTCCCTCCCTCCCTCCTTGACCCTATACACTCATCTCTCTCGAGGCAGAAGCGGTTCTGGTATGCAGCTCGTGTGGAGCGAGTCTACAAGAATCGTGCGCGCGCCGCGTTGAAATAAAATGCACCGCAGCTCGCACCTCTCTCTCTCTCCGATGCGAGAGCCATTAATGAGCAGCGTGTCTGCCTATATATATATATATATATACCATCTCGTCCGTTCGACTCTTTCTCCTCTCCTTTATTCCCTCTCCCGCAAAATCGAACGCGCGCGTTCGTTCTTCTCCCCTCCTATACTATATACCGTTAAAACTCTTGTACACACGTATATGCACCGCACACATGTGCACTCTCGGTACCGAGCGAGTCAGCGGTCACGTGACGCTCGGTAACCGTCACGAGAGCCAGAGAGGGGAATTTCCGGCTGCGTCCACCATCTGACGGAAAAGCACGGAAACTCTCGCGCCCGAGAGAGAAAGAGAGCCTGACTCTGCGGAGCTCGGGATGCAGCGCCGCCTATATAAAAGCCCCGCGCGAGCGTTCGCCTCTTGCAGCTTCGATCAGCGCGAGATGCATCTCTGCGGCGGCGTGTGCCAGACTGCGTATACAGTGCAGCTGGAGGGAAAGTGCACTGCGATCACTCGGAAAATCGAACCGCACCTTATACTAGTTGCGAGGATTGGAAAGTCGCTTGGACGAGCTGTCTTTTTTGAACTTGGCTCGCCGGTTTTCATTTTTCGCGACTCGTTCAGCGAGTATATGGTGTAATTATTACGCGAGTTGTGTGTGTGTGTGTGTGTGTGTATCGATCTAATACTGGTTTATTATTATACTGCCTTATACTTCGAGTCCCCGGTGTGTTACTTTATCGCTTACGCTATACCGATATTGCCAGCTGCTTTATCAGCGGTGAAAGTCTTTGTGTTGACTTTGAGGAACTTTTCGCTTTCGCACAGAGAATGTATAAGTCAATATTTACGTAAATTAATAACTTTGGTGTCGTGGCCGTTATTGGAATCGAACGATTCATACATTCGACAACCTTGGCACCTTCCTTATACGTCGTGTGTGGCGCTTCCTAAAACGTATCGAACTCGATGCATATGCATTCGATCATATCGAAGCTTATATTGCGACAAGTTCGATCGAATATCACAATAATGTACTTAAATACAATCGCTCAAATAGATAACGAAGCGCAATGCATTATTATCGGGGAATGTGCATCGAAATCGAAACCTTACGAATTATCGTAATTGATTGTATAAATAAATACTGATTCAATATTGCTACAATTTCATTCTTTTATGACTGCCACGGATATAATTTTATCGTTTCCAAAGTGTGCCAGAAAATATTAAAGCTATTTCGAGGAAAAAATGAAACTTCCATGACTCGCATTGTTTGAGCGTCGCGCGAGCAAATTGAGCAGACACTTGAAATATAAGAAACTCGCGGACGAGGAAATTGAGGCTAATAGTCGACGCTAACGTCGCGCATTATTATACACTTATATACGCAGCGAAAAAAAGACACGCTTAATCTTATCTACGCATACAAAACTTCCGAAACTATATATTAAAGTTTATGTACATTGACACACATCGTGTAACGAATATATCAACGCGTCGAGCGATTTTCTTCCATGATCTCAACAACGGCTCCTTTCAGACCGAGATCTCCGCTCTCGACCTCTAAAAATGGTACAGGTTTCACAAGTTTCCTCTCTCGAAGCCCAAATATGCCGCTGCGGACATTCTCTCTTGCGACACCTGCTCTACTAATTTCCTTTAATTGAGACAGACTCGCTCGGACATTAATCTCGATTCTATGCACCTTTTACACGCGCACACTCACACACTTCCGCTGCGTTTCTTTTTTTGCTTCCCGCTATAAATTGAATAATCACTTGACACTTCGCCTCGGCAACAGAGCTACACCTTCTTTTGGCTCATAATAATTACAGCAAAGGTGCATCCCATTTCGCAACGAGACGTGCGTTTACCCGTCGAAGCGTTAAGCACCGGATTGCGTGGGAGCACAGTGCGATATCGTGCAGAACGACCGGAATTGGGGGAAAATAAAAAAAGCCGTAAGCGTGACCTTCGATTCCGGCGGCGGAGTCGAACGCATTTCCGCAATTCCTCGCCGGCCGAGTGCGTGTAGACTGAGGAACTGTAATGCGACAGTTGACGGAGTTTAGCCTTCGACGCACCTTATTTTCAGTTATCTTTTTCTTTTGAAATTCATATGCGTATGTACAATAAGGCGAGGAATTAGCATCGAAGTTTTTTTTTGCTTGTCAATGCGTATATTTACATCATTATCGGTCTGGCTGATCAAAAGTTGAATGGATAATTGCGAGTGAAATTAAAAAGTTCGCGCGCGCGGGTGATTGCCGTAGAAGTGCATTGCAAAGGAGAGAGAAAGAGAGAATCGAAGTGTGTGTGTGTGTGTGCCTATAATTAATTTTATAACGAATAGAGCTTGGCGTAAAGCGATCTCTTTACATTTATTTGATTTTTTATGTGCCCGCCCGTGTGTATAAACGGATGTAGAATTGCAATGATATCCATCGCGTGTGTGTGTGTGTGTATACATAAATATTTAATTTATTACACTAACGCGCAGCTAGCCGGCGCAAGAAAGCTATTCGATAATTTGCTTTTACTATATACACACACACACATTTGTTCTATACCTTTATTAAGGTCACTATCTCGTTCTAAAAAAAGCTTTAAAATTTATTGCGACGTGCGCGCATGCCTTTCATTCATAAAATATACGCTCGCGGCTCTATATGTATAATTGAACACGCTGAAAGTAAAGTACATGCGCGGTTATATTCAATTTCGAATATGAATCCAGCGTCGAACTTTTAATAAAGGCTGTATGCAGCGTTATAACGCTTTTTCCAAATGAATATTTTCAATACCAAACCATAGCCACTATGGAGCGTAAGTTAATCAGAAAACGACAACAACAACAACACACGTACAGAGAGAGAGAGAGAGAGAGAGAGAGAGAGAGAGAGAGAGAGAGAGCGAAGATAACTCCTTTTAAAAATACTTGGAACGTGATTCCCTCCTTTCAGCTGACAAACACACGAGAGCGAGAGATTTCGATTTTCATTACAGTCGCCTGCGCATTTTTCCGCAATCAAATTAATAAAGCGCTTATTGCGCGCGTGCGCGTGCATGTGACGGACGCAAAAGCGCGCGAGATATAGAAAAATTCTCGGACGCACGAGGAGAAAACAAGCGGATAAGGAAGAAATGCAGCCGACGGTTTTGTGTATCCAAATCGCGCAAAATAGGAATATTACGAGGAGAGAGTCTTGTTGTTATTCTTCACTCACTTTTGATATAATAACCTGCTCTCGATATATAACGATTCGACGATGGCTGCGGCAACAAAGGTCGATTTGTCGTCTCCGCAGGAGTCACTGGAGCAAAAAAGCACTTGCCATCGATGCGGACTGCGCCGACTTGATTGTTATATGCTCACTCGGTGTGGATAATGATTTTAAACTAGCGGAGAGAAAGTTGGCGATTGTTTACGCTTTGCGGGCATGTACCGGCATATAGGAAGTGAGATTGTTTCTTATAGCGAGACACTCGACTTATTGTGTAAACTAAGAAATAGATATGAAAGTCTTGTCATCGTCGGGTCAAATTGTCCGGCAAAAGCGTAGTCGGCGAATCTGCATAAATCAACACGCTTCGATCACGCCCGAAACTATATACAAGCATGCATACACAATTTAAAGCGAACAGAGCGGTGGCGCAGCTCGAGTCAAGTCTTGCCTATCGACGAAATTGCCTACAGCTCAGGCGCGCGTTGCTGGAATTCGTAATTTTGCCGATGGACCGCATCGGGAGAGAGAAAAGACGCGAAAATTCATCGAACGTGGTTATCGTATATAGTTTCTGATATTTTTTCCAAGACTAAAAGAAAATCTTAATCATCGGATAGAAAGTTTTTTACGATGCAATTAAATATAATTTACGGTACACTTGAGGTGGTAACTTAATTACGCCTACTATACTCGTCTAGAGTGTCTGCTTCCCCTGAAATTAATAAGAAATGCGAATTGAATCACCGGCTTAATGACTTCTGTGCCGACGAGCACAATTGGAAACTTTTCTCATTCTAATCGCAAGCGCGCGTTGCGCACAGAGATTTTAATTGAACGAACACGGCCACGCAATTATACCTGCGTTAATACAGCATCGCTTTGTCTGGAACGAAGCTCGCGATTTCGATCTCTGGTACGAATATATTTAGCGAAAATAGTTGCAGCTATATACTTAGTTGCGAAATCCTCGCGTGCGATGATTGATGAATACAAGTTCGTCGCTGTTTTTCTAACGCCGATGCGATAATAATTGTTACAACGATCTTGTGCGCGTAGACTAATGATGGACGTATTCGAATGTTGGTCTATTCGCACACTTTGTAGTGCAGTTGAAACTGGTTTGATCAGCCGTGGATCATTTCGATTTTTCCACGAGTGTTTTATGCTGCAAATGCAGTTAGGATATTTTTACAATGCATTTCTTTTGAAGACAGCGGCATTCATGGGAAAACGCGTGGTTATTACCTGATGAAAAAAAAAAAATTTCATGGATTTGTAAGCGCGTGCTTTTATTATAAATTACGATTTGAATTCATTCCTAAGCGCAGTAAGGAAACGTAAATAATCATAAAAACGTAATCATCCGAGCGATGTGACTAACTCATTGTTTTTATATTCGAGCCTATGTAAGCATACAGACACAAGAGATATTGTTTACAATAAAAGCAGCGTATGA
The DNA here is from genome assembly GCF_009193385.2 of Nasonia vitripennis. Taxonomy (NCBI): domain Eukaryota; kingdom Metazoa; phylum Arthropoda; class Insecta; order Hymenoptera; family Pteromalidae; genus Nasonia; species Nasonia vitripennis. The sequence goes on along the minus strand of NC_045759.1, from coordinate 20,063,482 downwards.
AATCAGAGGATTTTAGAATGGCAAAATTATTCAAATCACCCTAGATCTACTCGGCCGTCTCCTTAAATCACATCGAATGCATCAAGAGCAAAAGCGAAAGGTTCGCGTTATCGTCCAGCAAGGTTATACCCATACTTACGGCAAACGTTATTTATAAGCTGATTAGTTCAATTCCGCAGTGACATCGAGATCGGATCAGACCTCGAGGAACGAACCAAAAGGGCAGAATCCCTCACAGCCTTGACTACGAATCGCGATCACATAGTCGAGCAGCAGCTCCACGTCTTGTCGGGGATTCTCAGAGCGCCTTGTGAGCTGCAGCAAACATTCAGCGACGTGTCGTCGCGTTGCGGCACACGCAGGTGGTGCTCGACGCGAATTATGACTTTAGCGAAGATGTGGATGAATTTATATTTTTCAATCTTTAATTATTTGACGGGATAACCGAGCTTCGGCCAGTTTGAAGGTCATTACACGGTAAATAGGTCAACAATACTCTGTGGCGTAGTAAAAAATTGATTTATTAATTAAATTGACAGATGTAGCTGGATACGCGCAATTTGCATATACATTTATACGTGCATATTTTAATTCTCGCCTCGTTATAATTCGATTAGATGAAAAATGCGCTAATTGCAAAATCGATTTTTTCTATACTACCGTTTTGAAAAATTCTAACAATATTGCATTTTTAATTTATGGCCTCGCAAATACATTGCACACTGATCATTGCGTGCATTATATTTTTTCATCATACACAAATGATCCTCACCTATATACTCGTAAACGATACCGGCGCTAATTTCCCGCTCAGCAAAGAGTCAAACACACTCCAATTAAGCCTCTAACGCTGCCACGCTTCCCCCGTTTATTAAAAAAAAAAAAAAAACACTCTCGCCGGTATAGTGAATCACCATCATCGCGAGAGAGCCTCGTCCAGCGTGTAAAGTGCCTCTCGACGAGCATTTCATTACATATCTTTCCGGCCACCAGATACCTATACACACACGCGCGCTTGCGTTCGTCCTTCGCTTTTAGCGCGCCTGGGGGCCAATTATTATTGGGCTCTAAAAGGCTACTGCTGCATGCAGGGATGTGTGTGTGTGTGTGTGTAAATACATAAATGTGTAAGAGAAGAGGAGAGAATAGGACAAGTGACTTCCGCGCGTGTGCTATAGCTGCTATCTCACGTCCTCGTTGTTCATTCGATTGTGGACGTTTCGGCGAGTGTGTGTGTATATATATGTGATCGATCGCGTGTTTGCACTGCTGTCACTATGTATACTGTCGGTATGATGGGATTTCAAAAAAGCACACAAGTTTTGCGATCGTCATTATCGTTGTTTTGCTTTAATTTTCCGCCCCTCTCACTCTCTGGGAAAATGTTACATTTTCATTAACCGCGCGGCGGAATCCAATTAAAAAGCATCGTAGCCGCGTATCAACTAGATTGCATCGCCTATATATATATATATATATATATATATATATATATATATATATATATATATATATATATATATATATATATATATATATATATATATAATATATATATATATATATATATATATATATATATATATATATATATATATATATATATATATATATATATATATATATACACACACACACACACACACACACACACACACACACACACACACACACACACACACACACACACACGCACGCACGCACACACACATACTTGCGGCCGATGTGAATGACCCAAATTGATGCTCAAGTTAAACGTTAAAAAAGGAAATGTCGACGATTTACTGCAAAAGTAAATATCAGCGAGCTCTTTCCATCGCAACGTTTACGAGAGGATTTTGGACGAGATACCAACTGTTGATGCCAGCTCGCGATAGTCAACTTTACGCCGCTGGAAAACGCAGCTCCAATTTTCAGGCTACTTGCGCGTCATTTCTCTGTTTTTAGTTTCACGCTTTGAAGAGGCGACGAGTATCGTTTCACTTAGCGCCTGCCTGGAGTTAATCAGCGTCTTTATTAGTTTTAATTAAGGCACTGTGAGCTGAGATGCGCTTGGTAATTGTTATGGGAGGAAAATTAATTTTACGGTCGTGTTTGCGTTTATTTTTCTCAGTTCTACATATATTCTAATGAGTATGCAGATGAGCTCGTTATCGATCTTCTTTTATCTGATTCGTTGCGGAGATTCGAGAGAGTATTGTCAGCACCTGCTGAGAACCAATCTGAAATCATTACATTTGGCCACTTCGATTGTCACATTTCCCAGCGTTTCGTTCCCAGTATCGTATAACCGTCGATATAGCTGTATATTTTTCACAGTTTATAAGTTCCCCCAGTGGGTAAAAACCCCATTACCCCAAACGTATACGAATTCGAATAATTTTGTTCAAGAACAAAACCCAAGCTCGTATAAATCAACATCTTCAAAAGCTCATTACGCCTCTGAAAATCGAGATCCAACTTCCACCGGGTGTAACACGTGCGTTAAAATCCCGTAACGAAACGGTAACATTTGTAATCGCTTACGCGCGATTTTCCGCAGTAGGCGCTGAGACAAATTGGCGTGACGAAATCCCGAGCGCGCTCTCGTATCCATAATGCTCGGCACTCGCGCGCGCGCGCGCGCGTCATTAAAATATGATTAATAACAGGTCCCACGCGCGCGCAGAGGTGAGAGAGAGAGAGAGAGAGAGAGAAAAGTTATTCGAGGTCTTTGATTTACGCGGGCCTCGATTGACAAAGACCGATGACTCTTTTTCTTCTCTTCCTCTATCCGTGTTTGTCTTTCAGGCGTGTAATGAGAGTGAAAGTTGCGGCTCGGATGATTGACTGACTGATAGCGATTGACAGGGATCAGAGGATGGGATTCGATGGATCGTTTTCACTCGCGGATGACTTGAATTTTAAAGTGTATTGTATGCAGTAATTACACGAGCTTTACGCAAGAGTTACGCGATTGCATAATTGCGAGCGGCTTAATTATCTCTTCTTACAGCTCGTTTTACTTCGAAACGTATAGCAGTTTCGATCGATCGTTAAAAATTCCAAAAGAATAATCCGGCCCTTAAATCACCGCATTTAAACTACCTCGAACAGTGCGCGGCAGCGTTAAAATCGAGAGGGGAACGTGCAGGCGCCTCTCTCAGCTCATTGTTCGGAGTAAAGCTCGCGAGAATCCCTACTTTGAAACTCGCGCGCCTTTAATATGCAACGCCGACGTTGTCTGCGTTAGACTTTCAACCGAGTTTACGACTTTATTATTACGAATTTGAATACGTTTTCGCGCCCTCTCGATATAAGCCCGTTATACACGGGATATAAGGCGGAAACGCGACTTTTACGAAAATTCCGCGCAAGGTCAGCTCGTCTACGATAATGTAGATACATTTGACGCTAATGTAAGGCGCGAAAAGTTCAGTCGCTCGAACGGCCGAAACGAGTTTTCGTCGGGCTTTTCCGGATTTGCGCAAACTTGAGAATTACGTAACGGTTTCGGAGCGCAGCTGACCGATTTTTCGAAATTTATATCGAATTAAAGGCCGTTACACATTGTAAAATATTGCATTATCATACGAGAATAAAGTACTATAGAAAGCTGCCGGCATAAAATTTGCAATCGTTAGTTTTCAAATTTATCGTTTAAAAATCTCCGCGATGTGTATAATTTGCAAACGCTGTTTGCTTAAAGCGATCGATGGTTATCAATCCACTCCGCACTGCTCATACAAACGTCCAAAGCAATTTACAAGAATCCTATCTTCGAAAGCGCCGAGTCGCGCAAAAAATCTCTCGCGTATCGCGCATTGTTGCAGCTCTTCCTCTCGATATTCGCACGCGATATTTGCCGTTCACCCCGAAGGCCGCGAGCCTCGCAATCGAATCGGGATTCCGCGAGGTCAGGAAGGAAGGAACGAGGCTTTCCGTCAACATCTATCTTTTTCGATTTTTTCTTTTTTTTCGAAAATATTTCGGTGTTTGTTTTTGGGGAAGTTTGTCGGAGGTGAAAGGAGGTTATACGCACCGGAGGCCGAAGCTTACGTTTCGCTGGTCTCGAGGTTTTTTTCGAAGGTTGCGGCGTTGCTTACTTTTTGGCGAATTCTGCAAACTTGTAAAAACGTTCATTTAATAGGTCTACTATGTGTAACGACTCGATCCTCGGGAGAATCATACAGCTTCGCGACTCTTATAATGATAGTAATAGATCCTTGCTTACGACCGTACGTCTTTTCAAATTATGGGATGCGCCGCGCACGTGAGAAATATGGAATAAGGCTATGCTAGTGTGGATTCGTTTTTCTGCGCGTTATGTACCATTGTACGAGGATTAACTATCGCGTAAGGCAAAGCAGAGCTGGAGAGATTATTTAATAACATAATTGAAAAAAGCCAGCAATTCCAGAGCTGGAATCGTTTTTTCTTCGTTATACCTACTGCTCGTCTACCTCGGTATATATACGCGTGTAATTATAGCCCTGTTAAAATTATAATGCAAATTGCAAAGAGTTTTTATCCGCTATGCAATTATTCGGCTATAGGCTTTACAGCTGATATTTCACACCTGCTGTGTGTCGCGTCACGTGATAGAATTGCTCAGCTCACTCGCGAAAAAATTTGTTGATGTCTTATTCTTCGCGCGCCATTACGATTGATCATTAGAATCGCGAATGGGTATAATAGCTTGAGAGTTCGTTAGCGGAAGCTCGTTGCGGAGGGACGACGAAGAAAAAGTGTTTTCGTTTTTGTCCATGTCATCTCTCCGCGAGTGATGCAACTCGCTGATTTCTTACATTTGTTCATCGCAGCTCTTTCGTCTGTATGAATGATTGCGGATCGTGAGATTTGCCGAATAAAAAGCGGATAAAGTAGGCTCTCCACTGCCTAATCACGAAATCTCATATAGTCGACTGTCGTATAATGGCTACCGTCGTCTACATGCTTGGTTACACTTTGTAAGCAAGGATTGCCAGCCATTAGGTCTCTCAAAGTATGGCTTGCCGGAGACTGTGGGTTTGAAAAAAAGTCGCATAACGAGATAAAAATACACGTACAGCATTGGAAAATTTACGGAAACGCCGGTGTAAGCGTATATACCTTTTGATCAATATACTACGTTTCTCGTTGCGGGCTTGCACAGGGTTTAGAGCTGAGGTGCGTATATCCTGCAAAGTAACGAGTAAATATGTACATGTTTACGTCTTTTCTCTGCAATAGTGCAGCAGCGCAGCTAACGCCATAAATATTGATAAAACGTAAAGGCAGTTGACGCTGACATTGTATCTGAATATCTAATTTTAAATGGAAGCCAAAAGTTTCCATTCCCGTGTACTTACGTACAAAAGTGAGCCCGCACGTGCGCTATATACTCGTCTTCGGAAAATCCATTCATTCCTCGCGGCTCGTCGTCATCGTTTTATGCTCGACTTCTCGCGCAGCTCTGCCCCCGCGTGCGCGCAGGTGTTAAAACTCGAAGAAAATCATTGACCCATTTTTCTCGGCGCGTCTTATAAGGAGGTAAAAAATCCCGAGAGGATTTCATTAGCGAGGAATTTCATGATTGCCGCCGCGCATGCAGTCCAACGAAGTTGCGCATTGTCACGATCTCGTTGGATTTCGTCGGTTGTAGTTGCCTTGAATTTTCCCATAGGTATACTTCATTTCCGCGCCATATGACGGAGCAAATTTAGCAAAGCTGCAGCGATGATATTTCATCAAGCTCGAAAGCTTTAATAGACCTGGTATGCGCGCGGAGTTTTACAGCTGCGCATCAAAACACGCAACGGTGAGCATTATAAGAACAGGCAAATTTTGTTTTCGTCCTGCCATGCGTAACGCAATTTTCCTCTTCTTCCGCATTGATCCCGTGATGTAGACTCTGCGTTATTAAAATGTATAACCGCGAATAATTGCAAAACATATACATCGTAAAATCAACTCACCTCATCGCTCATTGCATAATAAACGCGTAGGCTTCTTCCTCTTTTTTCGTTAACGATAAACTCGTAATAAAGCGGAAAATACGCCGGTGCGTGCAGCGTGTATAACAGGTTAAAGTAATAATCATCATCGATCGCGGAAATGATCAGGCGAATCGCGTGCGAAAGCTGCTCGATTGTTCGAGGGAAAATTCCCAAAGATGATGCTCTCTGTTGACAGGGAAGATTAGCGCACGACGTCGACGACGTAGTCGGCGTCTTCTCACAATAAGTATACGCACACATTGTACAGCATCCCGCACGGCAAAGATAAGTCGATACATTGTTAACCTTGTCGTCGTCGCTCGAGTTATTAGTGTGCACATAAAGCGCGGAATCCGATCCAGCGCACCTTTTTGCGCTCCTTCTACACACATCGATCTCGCGGCTGTTTTTCCTGAATAACGTAGAGGCGAGGCTATGTATAAACTTGATTTATGCGCGCTGGAAAATAGTTGGGGAAAAGAGAGAGAGAGAGAGTTATGAGGGTGATTATTTAATTCGACTGATTGATGGAGTATTATAGCAGAGGCTTGTTTGCGCACCGTCGCGTCTGCCGTGAGCGTCGTCGTGTACTACTTGCGCGCAGTTTAATAAAAGCTCTGCGACTACAGTGCTTATCTCCGAATCTACACGGCGGCGTCGCGATATTGTTTGTTATCGGTTTATTCATACACTCGTCACTGAGCCGCTTTGCTTTATTGATACCAAACTCTCGTTGCGCTTCCGTCGAATTATTTATGTTCTGTACAAGTGTCGCTCGCGCAACAGGCTTATCTCGCCGTGCAGGTCAGTCGCGACCGATATAGAGCGATACCGCACAATAGCGGACTGAATAGAAAATTTCGAGGGAATGTCCGCATTCGCGGGAAAAAAAGCCACTCTACCCTATAAACGTTATACACGAGCTTCAATCAAGCTCGACCACTAGAGAAACATCAATACCTGCTCGGCGAGAAGCTAAAGCAGCGGCTAGTGTCCCACCCTTTCATCAATACCCGATCAGCTGTGATGCGTCTCCTCTCCATCGCTGCTCCCACAGCAGCAGCAGCAGCAGCAGCGTCGGCTCGAATGAAAGGGAGAGCGTTGTACGGCAGAGCTTACCTTGGCTGCTGAGCGCGCGCACGTTTGATTGTCGTGGTGTATATACCAGCACACGCTGCGCCGTCGGAGCGAGAGAGAGAGAGAGAGAGAGAGTCTCTCGACGTCGCACACGGGAGAGGGACGACCAGGCGAGAGGGGGGAGGATTTCCTAGACGATGGCTATATAGGCGGCCCCGAGACCGGCCAGCTTTCCAGTTTTATTGTCTCTGTGTGTACAAGTGCACCGGTCGCGGCTGGGCTTCTCTCGATGTGCGCGCGACTTTGAGGGAGCGAGAGAGAGAAGCTTCTTCGAGATCATCAGCATCAGCGTAGCGCCGAAGAGAAGAGGAGCAAGGACGATGCCGCCGCAGGAGAAGTTCGGGAGCAAGGTGCCCGAGGAGCCGTCGCACCAGGACGAGCTCGGCGAGGGCCTGAACAACGCGGTCGGCGTGGTGGTCAGCCAATCGCCGAGCGCCGAGGAGGAGTGCGACGGCAGCATCCAGGTGGTCGTGCCCGTCGGCAAGATCAAGCCCGGTAAGCCCGAGGTGAAGGATGTCGACTTCGACGACCTGCTGCCGCACGTCGGCGAGTTCGGCACCTACCAGAAGATACTCTTCATCCTCATGATACCGTTCGCCTTCTACGTCGCCTGGGTCTACTTCTCGCAGATATTCATCACTCTCGTGCCGGAGGAGCACTGGTGCAAGGTGCCCGAGCTCATGGATCTGCCGGTCGAGAGGAGGTTCGTGATTTATCCCTTATTTCATTCCTCTCTTCTTTTCGACGATCCTCTGCACCTACTGCGCAGATTCTCCGTGGCGTGTCTGTATGTGTGTGTGATATCAAGGCTGCGAGCGAATATAAAATATATAAGTGTAACGCCATGGTGGTATTAATAGACGACGAGCCTTGAGCGGCTGCTCTTTTTTTCTCTCCCGCTGCTGTTTTTTTTTTTTTTTTTTTTTTCGCGCATATGGATCGCGAGCCTAATAGAAATATTATGAGAATGAAAATAATCGTGTCCATCGCAGAATCCCGTTGTTAATAGCACAACGCACTCGAAGAGGAAGACAAAGCGCCCGCTTTGAGAGTAAAAAAAGGCCGCGGATTTTCATCATTGTTATATGTACAGGATCGTTTGACGCGCGTTAAAAATAGTGCCGCGCCGTGTTGCTAAGGAGCATGGCGCGCGACCGCCTCTATAAATCAGCGTATATAATATAAATAAAATCGCACGCGGCTGAAAAACGCCGACCGAGCGCGTTAAGCCACCTAATTTCACTTTTTCAGATAATGACCGTGACTCGAATGCTCGGAAGCCTATAGAGGCGACCGGCGGCGCGCTCTGTGAGAACGCAACGTTCGCGCTGGCCTTTCTGTTCTATAGGAAGTGATCTCGATTTTCGCGGATCGTGTATCCGTCTGCATTCGCGGAAACGGAGTCCGAAAATCTAGTTTACACTTTTTCTCCCGACCGTACACACACTCGGTAATAATTTGAAAACGCATCGATCGAGCACGTGTTCGATCAGGCATAAGAAAGAGACTACACCGCAGACAAAAAGCAGCGGGAAATCTCGTTTCCTGATTCTCGCGCGGGAAATCCTCGCTGGCGCGCGCGCGCACGCGTCCGAAAGCGTCCGGCTTACGCACGAGCGGCATTCCTTAGTTCGGGCAACGCGTGCTTAATCAACAGGTCGCCGATATATACTCTTGCAGAGGATCGTCCGACTTGTTGCCGCGAACACGTGACGCTGTGATTTTGCTCGCGTTCGATTTTCTATTCTTCTTGGATGCGGTGCGATGCTATTGGAAGAATTTTATCGTTCGCGTGATAGGAGCGATGATCAGGGAGATTCTTTATTGCGCGGGTTTATGAGATCGCTGGCTCGATCGAGATTGCGGGGTTGTTTATGAGGCGAATCGTCGAATTGGGAGTTTAGGATAGAGCGAGATTTATTGCGGTTGTTATTTTTCAAAATTTTCCTGTAGAGATAATGTGCGCAGTGAAGGAGTTACTGTTCATTCTATACTGAGTTCTGGGAAAAACTTAATTTTCTGCACTACATTCAAGCGCACGGGTGATCCGAGCGCGCGCAAGTAGAGAGCGGTCGGCTATGGTCAGACGCGCCAACTTGCTCCGCAGTAATCCTCAAATTCTCTAGAAAATGTCGACGGATCAATTACGCACTTTTTCGAACAACAAAATCGCTCTCGATGAAAGTTCAGACCATTCTCTGTACATATCCGAGTCTTGATAAACGCGTAATTTCAGTGGCAGGTGATTAGCTCTATTGCAAAGACGATACAAATTTTAAAATTGTTTCAGCTACCTCACGCGTGATGTCTGGGGCTAACTTTATCTTTGGTATACGATAAGAGTGTCAAGCAGGCGATGACTTGCTGATACAGAAGTGCGCGTACTACTGTATTTTACTCAATGAGAACGCGTCGAGCATATACGATATACAAATTAGTATATCCAAAAATTCGAGGTACTTGAATTTAACGAACTTTGTACGAGACTCTTTTTTATTTTTCATTCTCATCGAGGTTAGATATATAAATAAATTGTAACGCGTGCTTTTGGTGCAACTTGCAATATGTTATCGATATTCTTCCAGTGTCCACTGTTGGTAAAAGCTTCAGCTGACTTAATTAAACAATACACCCGCAAGAGCCTACGTTTTCGTTGGCGCAACTTTCTGCCGGTATACATACACATTATTTCTTTGTTGTGTATCTTGACGGAACTCAACGATGGTTACAAGAATAAAACTGCGCGGACGCCTCTTATCGCTATATAACTCAAGATAAATAAGAGAGATGTTTTCCGTACAGGCTACATAGCTCCTTCTCGATTATTATAGTTTTCACGTGAGAAGCGCGCGTCGAGGTGCTAAATGTCCAGCTTACGCCTTTTGCAATAGACTCAGCTGCATATTACATCGTTATCTTATGAGCACAGAGATATCGGGATTAAAATTGAAAATTTCAAATCGCAAGAGACTTTTTCTGCCTATTATCTGATGCGTATACGTCTTTAAATACACATACATCAACTTTATGCTAATGCGTGTCTATCCCTGAACAAACGCGTATCAGTATACAAGCATATATAATAGTATAATATTCAATGAAGGATCCGCGAGTAGGCCGCGACTCCGTTTTTATTTCGCTCTCTCGAACGGGCAAACTTTGCTTTTATTTTCGAATTCAATCGAGTCGGGGGCAGTTTTGCATTAAAAGACCATAAAGCGCCTCTGTAGCCTATGATCAATACACTAGCGTGTAATTGTAGGTACACACGCCTGCACTCGATTCGACCACGTTTAAACGGCATTTTCGAATATTCATGAACACGCGGTTTCAAAATTTCATCGAGAGAGAGAGAGAGAGAAAAAAAACTTCTCGTTCCTAAGCTCTACGTAGAGAAAAGATATTTTTCAGAGCGAGTACAATATATCGCACTAAACATAAAAATCGTAAACGGGAGCTGCGTGCAGTGACTCACCTCTTTAGGCTTATAAAGCAAAGCAAATATGATTATCAGAAATATGCAGTATGGTTATATGGCTGCTCGCGAGCAAAAAAGTCTCAACTGCAGCACACTTACTGAAATTGATTTCTCAATGAACATATGCTAATTATGCTAAGGATCTACTCTACATAACGTGCAAACTGTCGACGCGCGGTTTCACGCACTCGCAGAAACGGGACGCTAATGTCCCGCGATTGATTAGCTGTGCATCGATCTTCTCTTTCCCGCACGCGGTATATCGAGCGCCGCGTATACGTCCGAAAAAGTGCGCGACGAAAGAGGCCGAATGTAACCGAGAGATTAATGTATATATGCGTGTGGTATACAGCAAGCGAACGAAATAAAGAAACGCAAGAGACTCAAGGTCCTGCCGGCGGGTCTCCTTACGCGGGATAATTAGACTTGTCCTTCTGGCCGACACGTCGTGCAGTTCTCGTAAAAGAGAACCGCGCGTTTAACGAGTGTTTACCTTACGGGGGATAGTGCGTAGGTAGAGACTGCGTACGTTTCAATTGTTGCGCGTTCTCTCAATGGATTATCCGCCGACGACGTCAGGGCTTTATGTATAACAGCGTTGCGTCGATTGATTGATTGATCGACTGACTGGCTGACTGACTGATTGTTGCGTTGCTTCTTTCAGAGATGAAAGTGTGCGCGGCTATTAGAATAATGCAAACAAACTAGCGATTGTCCTGAGATATCGTGCGCTGCATTCGTTTCCTGCATATTAAAAATCTAGAGTAGCCGATATAAACTCGCCGCCGTAAATCAATCGAGCGAATTTATCGCCTGCGGCGCTCATTATTGTAATTAGCGTTGTCGATATATTTTTAACGACGATAAGTGATTTTTTTCACTTTCTATTTGCCTTCTTTGTTCCAACTCTACACATGCGTGTAAGGCGTCGACGAGATTTTTCGCGGAATAATCGACAAACAAAGTAACAAACGCGCGAGGAAGTCCTGCAGAAAACGGCGAGTTGCACAACGAATAAAAGCCCGAAAAAGTGCGCGCATATGCAGCGCTCAAAATTAGATGACGGGCAGAGAAACCCGGAGTCCATTAGCCGATCATTAAATTCGTCGTAATATCTCGCGTTGCGTCACGGATATGCACACGTATATAATATAATCCGCGATAAATTTCTCGCAGATGCTGCTGGCGCTCGGCGGGTTTGCACACGTGCGAGCGATCGTCTCTCTGTCTCGACTTTTGTTGACTCTAGGCTATTAACTCTCCGATTGATTTACGAGTTGATGCCTGTGTGTGTGTGTGTGTGTGTGAGAGAGAGAGAGCCGCAACGATTTTCCAGGAGCGAAATCAATTAGCTAAGCTCGTCTGCATACGCGTCAGCTGTTTGATTGCGCTAGTCGAGAATCATAATATATCTCGAAATGTCGAGCCTCTTGGCAGCGCAGCGATCGTGATAATATACAATATAGACGGATCAGCTGATCGCTGTATTACAGTCTAATGGTCGCGAAGCGAGCGCAGTGCGCGGGAAAAAAGAATGAATGGAAAAGAGTCTATAGTCACGTTGGAAAGTCTCTCGGCGCCGAGGCCGAGTCTCGTTACATCATACGCCGGAGTCGTGCCAGGCGATTTCGCAGGTGCATTGCTGATCGTTTTTTTCCATTTTTTCCACAAACCTTAACTCGCCGCGAATTCGCCGGGAGACTCTGTCTTTTGCTTTTATGATGGTTTTGCGCGGGACACGCGTGCCAGAACATATATAGGGACTTGCGTAAAGGGGACTTTTTGGTTTTACTGTGTATAATTTGAAGAATTTTTAGCAGTTTAACGACGCCGTTGTTGGAGAAATTTTTGCGATTGGCCACTTATTGCTCTTTTTGCCTTGCGTAATCGTTAAAACGCAGTGTAATACGGCGACAGCGTGACTTCTGCATATTATCCAGGAAATGAGCAGCTGATCGTAAACCTGTTGCTCCTTGGCATCAGCTCTTTTCAGACTATATCGATTCGATGAAAATCCAGAGAGTATATAAAAGCCCGCGAATCGCTGCTTCTGATTGCGCGCGATTACCTTCTCTCGAGATTTTTTCCAGCGAAAGCCACCCACATACACACACACAGATAGGACGATCGAATCGCACACGCCCACATTTTTTCCCCGCGCGAGACTTGTTTTCTCGGAATCCCCTGCAAAGCTTTGCATACCTATCTAGTCTCGTTCGATCCTCCAGATGACGAATCGATGCCAATTACCCGCAGGCATTTCACAATTTCCTCCGCGAGACTCTACTAGCTATAAGCGAACAAAGAATCGGCATTGAGCCGATTTATGCCGATCGCTGGGATGTTAACTCGATTAATCCGTCGGTCGGTACTCTGGATATCATATACGTAACGACGGTAAAAAAAAAAAAGCTCCGCGCGGATGGTCACTGACACCGCGTATACGTGTACAGTTAATCGTCGCCGATAGAATATATCTACATTCGCGCGGCGATAAATCGCGCGCATAACACGCGCTTTGTGTAATCGATTCGGAGCGTTTTACGAGGCGCGTTTCTCCCCCCATTTTCTCTCTTTTCATCGCGTCGGCAAGTATAAAAGACCCGCTGTAATTTACGACGTATCGACAGTCGAGCGTATGCGATGTATAGCGATTTTCTTCGCGCGCGCGGAGTGAAAGCTGTCGTATAGAGTCTGGCACAGCTGGATGTCGCGCATTCGAATCTCAAAAGCACATCGCTATGAATATATATTTATGTACATGATGCGCCTGGAGGACTCCATCTCTCCCTGCGCTAATTCAATTAGCCGTGTTCACTGATTCGTGGTAATTGCGTACAGCCACGCTTCTCTCTCCCCCCCCCCCTCCCTCTATTATATTGCCGGCGCGCGCGCGCGCGCGAGTACCACTATATAATTACACCAGTGACATAATGGCTAAGGTCGTATCTGCTGCTACTGCACAGCTTTTTGCAGTTTCTAATTTTATAATCGTTGAAATGCGCCTTTTGACGTACAGCGCGATCGCGTTGTATATACGTATACATATAGCGTTAATACAAACATTTTTTTTCGCTTCTATATAAACACACGCTTTCGCCTTTAATTATAGAACTCGACTTTAAAATTACGAACGCTTATACCGCGCTACAGTTTTATTAATTCATTCGAATGTCGTCGTCGGCTGTGTGATCGTTAATTTTGTATAACACCTACGTCGCGTATATTAAAAATAATTGAAAAACTAACTGGTAAACCGCGCGATACTATCTCTCATTCAGGATGTGCGGAAAAAGTATGTCTCCGAGGCGAACGAACCATCCTTGCATCATCATCCCGACAAGGCCCCAATCCGCGCAATGAGAGCGTGAACGCGAAAAATCGTTGCGCGCGAAGGTGTGTTTGACTCTCTTTTTTTTTTTTTGTCACCTACAAGGAATGTGGTGCGAAGAGGAATTTTTTTCCGATTAGTGGCTTGTATTGTTTATCGTGTAATGCAATAATAAAGTATTGATCTTGTCTCTTCGGCATAGGGGAGAAATGCGTAAATATAGCCGATGCTTATATCGATTTTTCGGTGCGCGAGTGCGGTTGAGAAAAAAATTTTCATTCTGCTTTACAGCCGGTTTTTTAAATGTACATAAGTCATCATGTATTAATTTCGTGTCAAGAATATACGCACACGGTTCAGCTGGATTCAATTATCGCGAGAGCAGAAGTTCAAGTATATGAGCTGATGAACGTCTTCGGAAATTTACTCGTTGTATACGCGTTGACCCACAGCAATAAACGTCAGTCCAGGGCTTAATCTCTGAATTTCCTCCGCATGTATTATACGACACAGACAGGAGAGCTGTTCTCGCGCTTTGATTTATCGGTGCAACCGCTGAGGCATATAAACGTCGCAATATAATTCGATCAATGTATAATAAAAGGGAAAAACGCGCGCGAGACTTAATTTTGAAGAAAAAGCTGCTGCGCTTCTCTCGCCGACAGGCATAACAACGATGATTTTTATTTCCTTGACCCCTTATCGGATCTCCTAGCCATCAATCAGCCAGCCGCTGCATCCGTATACACACTGGCGCCTATACCTCGAGGAAGCGCAGAGCTGCTTCACTGTACTATATAGACAGACTATACTGTATAAGTAGAGAATGCATTAACGCGCTCACTCTCATTACTGATTAATCGCTCGCGCTGCTCGGGCTCTCAATGGAGATAAGAGCTCGCGTTTGGCCTCCTTCTCCTCCTCCGCCGCTGCTCTGTTGTTATGCAGTAATCGAGAGAGGAGCAACGACCTACTTTCTTTTCTCCCTCTCGATGTCCGGAATCTTCCTCCCGCTGCGCTTTTATATGCCTCGACGAGTGCGCGATTGATTCGAGATACATTGTAATCGATGTATGCTCCTCTTTCGAAACAGACTTATTTACACGCTCCGATCGCAAAAAAGTCGCCCAATGACTCGCGTGCGCTTTTTCCTTTTTCGCCCACCTATTATTATTTTTCCCGCATAGCTATATGTGCCTCTCAGCGCAAGGTTGGTCGCGCGGTCGAGCTATATGGGAGCGAGTACTTTATGTACATCGTTTGCTTGCAGGATAGCGCTGTCCATACCGCCGGAGATGCACGGCTCGATGGAGGGTAGGGCCAAGTGCCTAATGTACGACGTCAACTACACGGACGTGAGGGAACGCGGTCTCGAAGTCGCCGACCCGGACTGGCCCACCAAGCCCTGCGACAACGGCTGGGAATTCAACCTCACGGTCATCCCCTACGCCACCGTCGCTACTGAGGTACGATACTTGTTCTCTTTTCTCTCCTACAGCTTTGTATAAACAAAACACAAAGACCGTTGGCCGCGGCACAGTAGACCGCGGGACGACCGAGTTATACACGGGAATGCCAATTTCAAGAGCTTTGTGCGCCGAGCAAGAGGCCGGAGCTTTCGCCCCCCCCCCCTTCGTAGTAAGCTTGTTTCAATCTCCCCGCGCTCGCATTTTACTTCTCTCGCTTTTCAATAAACCTCCTTCATTATTATACAGTTTTATACTCAAGTGCTTTGACACATTGTTTCTCTCTCGTCTCTATTCAAGCGCATAGAAATATATTCGTCGAGATACGATACGTTCGAAGTGGCTCTTTCTCGCGGCCGATCGAATATGACCGAACGAAGCTTTGTACACATACGAATCTTCCTTGATATAATACCGCTTGTATATCGCGTAAATGACATTTTTTGCCGATGCTCTATAATGATATTTCTGAAGCCAGAGCGGTTTTTTGTCGACTCCGATTGAGCAATGTGTAAGACGGCGAGAGAGGCGCGTCATTTTTTTCACGTTTAATTATAGGCAGAGATCATGAATTTCAAATGTCTATCAATCTATTGGATGCGGAGCTTGAGATCACAGCTTGTATATTTGGGTCATTGGTACGCTTGTTTCGATTTGAATATTCACTGATTTCTGGAATCCCATTTGAATACGGATCACGACAAAAAGCGAGAGTACAGTTGTTGCCTAAAATGATAATTACCGTCTATTGGAATGTGTTTTTTTTTTTTGTTGTCTCGAGACAGAAGGTGTGTGTGTGTGCTCACGACACTTATCTTTGAAAAAATCATTTTTCAACGACCTCGAAAACTACTTCGTTTCGAAAAAAAGCTCGCGACAAAAAGCTCCGCTTGCGTCACGCGCTAGTGAGAGAGAGAGAGAGAGAGATAAGTCACAGAGCACAGTGCAGCGGAGGCGTAATAACGCGAAGCTTTTGATAGCGCACGAGCCGGAACTAGCAGCGCGTCGTTGGGGGGCAGAAGAGCTTGCGAGGCTTCATTTCGGCGCAAGAGACACGACGCTTTGTGTCTCGAGCTTCAGTAACGAGAGCTGAGCGACGTGTGCGCAGTCGTTACACTGCGGGGGATAGTTTATCCTCGAATATGCGTGTTTCATTCTCTGCAATGTATATGGGCGGGGGGGAACATTCCTGGCTAATTTATATGCACAATTTTTTTTCTCTCTCGCGCCTTATATCCGTCGCGTAAGAACTACTGATAAATGAAACATTTTGTATACGTCCACGTGTTATTCGCTCAAACTAAACGTTGTATATATAGCTTTCGAGATAGAGATAATTATCCCGTTTACCCAGCCGTGCATTTCGATAAACGATCTCGATCAATCCCTTTCTCTCGTTGTATCCTTATATTGTGATCGGCCTCGTTTCGACTCGCTCGAATTTAGAAAGGTTGCGACCGATAGCGACTCGTTGAGCTGACGAGCTCACTCGCTCACACTGTAATGCACAGCCGGAAGTCGATCTTTTGCATTGTTCAGCTTTTTACGCCTTCCGAGAATACGCTCCGCGTTAATCACGCCTCGGTCGATGACTGTATGTCCCTTTTTCTTTTTTTTTTCATGCCTCGATAATTTTCAATTTTCCGCAGCTGGAGTGGGTGTGCGAGAACGCGGCGCTGCCGACCTTCGCCCAGAGCATCTTCTTCGTGGGGGCGATATTCGGCGGACTGATATTCGGCTGGATCGCCGATCGCTACGGCCGTATTCCGGCTCTGGTCGGGACGAACTTGGTGGGATTCATCTCCGGTATCGCCACGATCTTTGCCGGCAACTTCTGGGAGTTTGCCGCCTGCCGATTCTTCTTCGGATTCGCCTTCGACAACTGCTTCACCATGATGTACATTTTGGGTGAGTCTGCGAGAATTGCTTAATTTTCCTGCTTTTGGGAGTTTTTATACTGGAGTATGCAATTTACGCGAGGGGTATTCTCTGTATTAAGAGAAACGGTTATGAGCCGCCTTGAGAGTTATTTCGTACATTTCAGTCGAGCGCGCCAAGTTCTCACTTCTCCTCATATGTTTTCCACTCTCCTTTTTATTTCGCCTTAATATCCTTCAAACGTCGGTGTGCGACGTCAGGCCCCTCGACATATAAAATTACTCTCAAGGATCGTAAACTCGCTGAACTTTTTGAGAAACTGCGGTGGACCTGGCTGCTTCGAGTAAACGCACCGAAAATGAATTGGAAAAGTTACAGCGAAAACAATGCATATTTCGTAACTTTCCTGATATACCACCCTACTGACCGCACAATAGTTTTGTATCATAAAGCGGCTTAGAAAGTAAGCGAGTTTCAGGTAGTCAGATTTCTCACGATAACGCCGCGCCTGAATAATCAGGTTAATCCAGACTTATATATATATATTATGCAGCGCTGCGTTCAACTAATGCAATGGCACCATGACTCGTGTATGAGAATTGACTGGCAGTCGCGCAAAAACAAACGAAATTTTATTAGCAACAACGCTTTTCTCCCTACTCGGCGGAATTTCCCGCCGACGAAAATGCGTTTAATCTTCGGCTCCGGCTAATCCACGGTGTGACGAAAATTTGCATTTTAACAGAAAATTACGCCGCGTATATATATATATATATATATATATATAGCTATATGCTCCGAAAGTCACTTTGCTCGCTTTTCAGCATATAAAGACAAGACATTAACACACACGATCGTAAATCACGGCAAAGTATACCATGCGACCGCACGCGCTGCAGCTTATTAGACTCGATGAGCAGAGCACAAAAAAGAAAACGGGATCATCCATCCCCGTGGCGATACGTTGACCCTTTCCCCCGCACCCGGAATCGTTATCCTCGCTCTCGCCAACGCGATTCTCGTAACCGACGGAGCGTGAAAAAAAGACGTCTGCTCTGCTATACTCGCCTTTTACGATGCCAATATTGCCCTTCTTCCGGTAAGAGTCGAGGCCACGACCTTCTCTCTCTCTCGCTCGTGTTCGAGAGACGACTCTTTTGTCCGGCGGCTCCTGATGTCTATAGCTTTTTTCTCTCCCGTTGCCACGCCGGCATGCGGTTTTTTGTCGACCGTTTATTTTCTGCGGGGAGGAACGCTCGCGTAATCGAGACAGTTGGCGCGTGAACTGGGGGACGTGGAAACTGAATTCGGAGGCGTTGTGGGATTAATTTGGCCGGTCATGCTTTCAAGTCTATTCACTTTTTGCGACGAATCAATCATTTGTACCAACCGCACAACTAACGAAATTTCAGTGCTGGAATACGTCGGGCCGAAATGGCGAACCTTCGTGGCGAACATGTCGATCGCGATGTTCTTCACGTTCGCAGCCTGCATCCTGCCGTGGATCGCCTACTACATAGCCGACTGGCGATTGACCTGCGTGGCGACGTCGGTGCCGCTGGTGCTGGCCGTGGCAACCCCCTGGCTGGTACCGGAGAGCGCACGCTGGCTCGTCAGTCAGGGCCAGATCGACAAGGCCATGACGATTCTCTCCAAGTTCGAGCGCATCAACAAGACCAAGGTGCCCGATCAGGTCTACAAGGACTTCAAGGTAAGACTCCGTGCAGCTGACGTTGTGAAATAGACAAGTTCTCGTGCACGATTGCCTTTCCTTTCTTTTGCAGGATACGTGCGCTAGAATTCAGAAGGAAGAGGAGGCCGACAAGTCGTACTCGGTGATCGATCTTTTCCGCAGCCCCCGACTGCGAAACATCACGGTACTCTTGGTCGTTATCTGGTGAGTCGAAGCGCTCGTACGCGATGTTTTTTATTTTGCTTGTATGTCGACGCGTGTGGATCATTGTAAATATGGCGAATGCCATTTTTTTCAGGATGGCCATATCCCTGGTGTTCGACGGCCACGTGCGAAACGTCGACAACCTGCGCTTGGACGTGTTCGTGACGTTCACCGTTGCCTCGGCGACGGAGCTGCCGGCTGACACTTTCCTCACCCTCGTACTCGACCGCTGGGGTCGTCGCTGGCTCGCCTGTGGCTCCATGGTTATTTCGGGAATTTTCAGTCTCTGGGCAAGCCTCGTCTCCAACAGTGAGTCGATATTATGCACACGTCTTCACGTCGGTAGTATAGTATATACAAGACTAATTGACATTTTCATCATTTTCATCATTTTCAGACATCTACTCCGCCACCCTGGCGATAATCGGCCGATTCTGCGTCAACATCTCCTACAACATCGGTCTGCAGTACGCGGCCGAGCTGCTTCCCACGGTGGTTCGGGCCCAGGGTGTCGCCCTGATCCACATAATGGGCTACGTGGCCAGCATAATCGCCCCGTTCGTCGTCTACCTGTCCGTCATCTCGGAGGTCCTGCCTCTCCTGGTCCTGGGAATTCTAGGAATAGCCGGAGGCTTCCTTGCGCTGTTCCTTCCCGAAACTCTAGACAAGGATCTGCCCCAGACGCTGCAGGACGGCGAGGAGTTCGGCAAGGATCAGGGACTCTGGGACATGCCTTGTCTGATGAAGTGAGTTACTGTTTTCTTTTCTTGCATTCAGTCGGAACAATGCACCGCGGCTGTGTGGGAGGTAACGAGAGAAAAAAGAGCCATTATGCATTCATCCTTCGGATTCGCGATTCCGACTTTTAGTATCGAAATACTTCAGATTCCGCGGCGAGATAGCGGTATTATAATACAGCTTTACAGGCTGTAAAAATACCTTTTACGAGAGAGCCTGGAACGTTCCTTTCGATTCCAAAGTTAATTTGTGTTTTTTTTCTTCCCGCGCGTTGCGCAACGGCTGCGATTTCTCTATATAATTACGCTAGGATTACGATGAAACTAAAACCGAAATTTTGTCCACAGGAAAGCCGACGACGCGGAGTGTCCAACGAAGGCGAACATACGTCGCAGCTCGACTATTCGCAGTTCGCGACACGCTTCCTTCCGCGGCTCGATTCGCGGCGAGACGCTGAGGAGCAGCATGATCCAGAGGTCGAGCATCAGGTCGCGCCGAAGCGAGGCTCCACCTGTCGAGGAGGAACGACTCTAGGCCGAGGCCAAGTGCTATTTCCTCTCGAACCGCGTCGTCGCCGGTAAGAAGAGGTGACAGTTGTCGCTCGAGAACTTTCTCAGCCTCGCTACTGGACGGCTCTTCGGGGAGGCTCAGTGTCAGCGAAGCGGCAGTGTTTGAGTGCCGCCGACGATCTTATCGTTGCTTGTGATAAAAAGGACGATGATGCCATTGCGAATGATGCGCTGTGTGCAATTCTTTGGGAATCGTAGATGTCTCTTGTACCTTTTGATGCCTCTTTCTTTTCTCTCTCAGTCTCTGTCTCTCTCTCTCTCTCGTTATGACAGGGGATTCGATTTTTTACGGTTTTCGGAAAAATTCGGTGTAAATTTTTTACTTTTATCACAGAACCGTCGATTTTTCGCGTGAATGAATCAAGGAAGCGTTGATGAATTCTTCGACGCTAGTCAAAATATGTAACTGCTTTACTAGTATTATACTTGCCAATTTTAAAGTTACTATTAATCATACGTTTCGTTTGCGAGAAGCCAAAGCTCACACCGAGACTCGCATGTGGATTTTAGTCAAGGGTATGGAGAAGCTTGAGAACGAGTATGTCTGAACTTTGGTTTCATTTTCAAAGGCGTGAATAACTCTTTCACGGCCACTTGTAGGAAGAGAAGATGTAATAATGCATGTTCTTCAGCGTTAGTCATGAGTATATCTTCCGCTTTAATGTAGTACTTTACGCGTTCGCCGAAAGTTACGAGAAGGATCGTAGGCGAGTATAGCGAAGAGAACGAGCGAGAAAGACGATGGTGTTTATTTTTTATACGATGATCGAGAGCTTGCAACGGAACGAGTGTATCGTCATCTTCTCGAGTAAGCCATTCGACGGATGATTGCATGAGCGTATTGTGAGGCGCGATTCGTAAGAAGAGTAAAAGTTAGAGATTAATCAAAAGAGAAACGGATTTGCGTACTCGATATAGACGTGTAAGGAGAAATGTACATAACGGACACGAAGTATTTAAGTATGTGTAATTTGTATACGCTAGATTTTTATGTGAAGAATTTCGTGTATAATTTGTAAAACCCGCACGTAGTCTTCTCTAACGCGATGAAATGTGCAGGTCATCGAAAGTTATCAATCACTATATATAATTGCTTGTATTGAATTTTTATCCATCGACTTAGGCGTTGATCGAGAAGAGTTGTTATAAAAATCGTTTTGTATATACCTGTATAAGAAGATTTATCAATTATATAATATCAAACTATATATAGCTTTAGGATTTCACGGTAATAAATAAAAATACGCATTTGTACAGTACAATTTTGGCATCGATGATATTGATATCCACCTTATATTCCATATCACTGAAATTACAATTGATAAACTCTGATTAAATGTTCGCATTATATCTATGCATGTGAATAAATCGATCTGTGCTTCATCCATAAAGTTATATACTGCACGCAATAAAGTATAATTAATATGCCAATCGCGTTGCATTTGTTATTATCTGACCCAGTAAATGTATACGGCTGACCTCTCTGTCTCTCTCTCTCTCTCTCTCTCTCTGTAAGATCCGTAGCAGCATTAATTGGCTGCCCACACACTGTGTCGGTCGACGATTATATCTGCGTAGCTCGACAGATGTGGGTATATTTGCGCCTGTGCCATGGTCACACTCCCGCGTTGGCTGCAAGACGAATGTAACGAAGTAATTTTCGCGGATCGAATTCGCTATGCTCACTGTATAGACTGTATAAATTTGCGAGAACGTCCGTCTTGCACTTGACTCGCCTGATCGATTTTCGATTAGCTGCCGGTCGTCGCGTGCAGCCGCCACCGCTTTTTGGTATATTATCCGCGACGGGCTTTTGTTGTCTGTAAGCGTGCATGTGCGTGGTTAAATAATCGAGAGGGCTCGATTAATTTATGCGCCGACGAAATTATAGCTATAGGTTTACCGTTCAGCAGGGCGTGATTGATAATTACGCTAAGCGCGCGGCGCTTTTCGATCGTCACGTATAGTAGCGACTAGTATAGGATGATGAATTCTCTATTCATTTATTACATGTTATTTATTGCTATAACAGCAGCAGAGGAACAACAGCTGATGCAACGATTTACATACACTTTTTCCAATCGTCTTGGTGAAAAACGCTCGCATCCTTGAACCGGCGCAAATAAGAGCGATGCATCCCTTATCAGTATCGCTCGCAGCTTAAGTAGACCGAAAAAATGAGGCATACTCTCGTTATCCGCTCCTCTCTTTCTCTCCGCACGGCCGCGCATAATCGCAGCCCTTTTTCACTCGCGGTCTCTGCGGAGAGTAGTCTCTCGACTCTCGTAACCGCACACACTCGCAGTCTACGCACACGAGAGTCGAGCGGCGGGTCGATTTACCATCGCGAGTCCAAGTCTTCGTTAGTTTGTTTTGAGTTGTGCGCCGAGTTGTATATGGACGAGATATTGTATAGTGTAGCGGGAGGAGATCGATGCAAGTGTGCGGGAGAGATGAGGTGCTGAGAGTCTTCGGGGAACTGAAGAGGATCCGTTTGGACGTACAACTTTCGCCGGAGTCTGGTTACGGGATCTATGCTCGGATTTTGTCGATGTGAGTCCTTAGAGACACAGTTTGCGAATTGTTCGTGCAGTACAAAGAATACATCTCGTATAAAATTATTAGCTCCGTCGAATGACGTACAACAAACGTCTCTTAGTGTTTTTTTCCAATGCAACGTTTCCCGTCGTTCCGAACACACCCCGCTATATCAGCTGCTCTCTCTCTCTCTCTCTCTCTCTCTCTCTCGAATCAATAAAAATCACTCCGATAGCCGCGCATGAAGCAATATAACCCCAATCAAGCGCCGCACAGTCGAGAAAACGAAACTCTTCGATTTATTTATAGATACCCCCCGTCAACGCTATTATTACTCCAGCGCGCAGAACTTTGCGTATTACGTTGAGTGAAACCCAAAGCTTCGTACACCGTACGGTCTCTCTCTCTCTCTCCACCTGCAGAAAGTAAGTGCACGTAAGCCGCTGCGCGACACCCGATAGTCGTCTACTCGTGGTGTGGCTTTGCGAAAAAAAAAACAACCGGTCGATATTGCGCGTATACGTACAATGGCCGTTACTATACGACAGAGGGAAGGTCAGATCTTTTGTTGGCCGATTTTCGCGAAACACTGATTGCGCTTTTTTTGCGAGAGCAGATGATTCAGCTGTGCGTGGATGAGCAATTAGCGTCGCGGTGAATTTATGCATCTCGTCGATTTATTTGCTGGACGAGTGATGCGCCTCTGTGAATTATTGTGTGTGTATAATAAATGGCGCAAGTTAATTGAGCCGAAATCCCCCCTTTGGCGTTACATCAGACGTATGATAAAAATTGAGCACGTCGTATGCGAGATAGACTTTATAATTATAAATTTCAAAATTATCCCCATAGTACTTATGAATCCACGCGCGCTTTGACGCTCAAGATTCCGGAAAATTTCGACCCAATTCTGCGCCACTACTTCGTCGTTACATCTCCTTCATTATAGGAAGCACTTCCAGCGTAGTTATAATACTTTGGCGACATTTAGAAATTTCGTGACGTATAAGCGCTTCACTTTCTATAATTAGCAATGAGCCCTCTACACGCAGTTGAAGTTTTACTCGGAATCGTTTTTATAGTAAAATTAGGAATGAAACCTATTACAACAAGTGTTGGGCGGCACACTAACGTCTGCTAATATTTTATAAGCATGTAACATGTTAGTAAATCCCTCAAAACTATTTTTGAATAAATATATTAATAATGCTCAATGTCGTCATCATTGGTTCGAATAGTGAATTTGAAGAAAAGTTCAGTATAAGAGTCAGTGGGTTTGTCTATCGTTACAATGCCATTTATTTGCATTATAAAAAAGCTATACAACCGAAATTTTACTCAGATACTTACTACGCTACCTAGAAAACATGTAACCTACATGATTATGTTTTAACTGTTTTCATTCATATTTTCACATCGAGGCCCATATGAATTTTTTAATTTAGCGTATCAAATTTTGCTTGTAGACAGTTACACAGAAACTACCATCTCTATCACATTGTATTTCTAATTTCCAGTGTATTTTTACATGAAGAAAGTGATAAGTATTTTAGCTTTTTTGTCAAGGCATTAATTAGAATTTTGACTTTTAACAGTTGTGAGAGATTTTGAGACCGATACTTGTTTCTCCATTTTTGCATTTTTTCTCATTCGAAAACTAACAGGTCTAGAGAGCTCATATTTTGCATGTAGGTTTCTTTTGTGATTGTGGAAAGATATTTAAAGTTGAATCAACGTTAACTGAAATACTTTTGTGTTCGACTACAACACCCATGATAATTATTTAGTCGTATAGCATGAGTTTGCATTCACATCAGTGTCGGAGTCTATATGTAAAATATGAGCTCTCTAGACCTGTTAGTTTTCGAATGAGAAAAAAATGCAAAAATGGAGAAACGGGTATCGGTCTCAAAATCTCTCACAACTGTTAAAAGTCAAAATTCTAATTACCTAAAACCTTGACAAAAAAACCAAAACATTTATCACTTTCTCCATGTAAAAATATGCTAGAAACCAGAAATACAATGTGCTAGAGATAGTAGTTTCTGCGTAACTGGCTATAAGTAAAATTTGATCTGCTCAATTAAAAAATTCGCATGAGCCTGGATGTGAAAATATGAACGAAATCAGAATCATCTAGGTTCCATATTTCTAGATAACATGTCTAGTAGCCTTTTTACAATTCAAAGAGCATCGTATAATGATAGACTTAAACTTACTGACTCGGATACTGAACTTTTCTTTAAATTCACCTCTCAAACCTCACCGAGGGCGACTTTGGCCACAGAGACACAATATATCTTCAACTTCTTTATTCTTTTAATTGTACTTCTCACTGACATTAAAAAAAAAAAAATTAAATAACATTCACACACTTTATTACTACTTCAAATAGGGTTAGGGTGCCACTTTTCAATACACATGTTGTAATACTACACACTCTTGGTAATGATTAATTTTTACTAAAATTTCTTGCTAGTTATATTACATATATTTTATCTGTTATCAAGTTTTCCACATTTCATTTTAAACACCTTAAACATTTCTACCAGAATTATGAGTTATGACTGTTTTGAGGGTTATGAATTTAAAGCGCGCTTCTGATCTCTGAACCAGCAACCAATCAGAATCACGTATTAAATGCTTCACAACAAAGGCCATCATTTTTTAAAGAGAGGAGAATGTAATAATGCGCAGCGTAATCCGCACAGCGACCGAGTATACATCTCGGTTCTATTGAATCACAGAAACGGCTCGACGAAAGAACCATGGAACTCGGATGAAGGCCGCGATTCGCGATTTCATAGCCCGCAACCGCACTGTTTTATCCATCACCACGCAATGCGTGCCGGTCTCATCGATCGCGCGCACACACATATAAGCATACGCCTGTACACGCTATAACAAGGCAAGTCGGAAGTTCGTTAACCGTCAACGCGTATATAAGACTGTACGATATAGCATGTGTTCGTGTGAATATATACATATACTGTATACTCTCGCAAACGGCGTATCCCCACCCCGCGGGAGCTATTCGCTCGACACGCGAGAATATACAGCGAGCGAGTCGATATGCAGTTCCTATATGCCGTGGTTCGAGAGCACAAGGGTCTAGAGCCAGTTGAGCCGTGAAAACGATGCCGGTCGATCGGTTTTCGAGCCTCGCCGGCTGTACCGGTCAACGCTGATTCGGCGTTTGCTTTTCCGGTATATATATATAGTTATATTGATCTCGTGTCAACGCCCTTTTTGAGGGTATTTCCTTAAATTTTGAAGGTTTTCAAGTGTAGAGACGATGGGTGAGCAGAAGGAAGGAGACGCGTGCGCGGTAAGTTGCAAACAATCTGCGCGAAAAATCCGTTGGTCGATCGATCGATCTCTCGTCGATGATAATATGTATATAGCAGTGTGACTGGAAACTGGGTCAACGTCTTCGTCTAGCGACGATGTAGAGCGAATTTCAAACAAAAATCTCTCTATGGATAAAGCGTCGAGCTTATAGTTTATGTTTACGGTGAGATAAAATGCTATTATTAAAGTCTCGCGTAAAAACGTTGATTATTTTGTAACCCTATTTCTCATAACGAATTCATCGATGATAGAGACGACGTGTTACGCATATTTATCTCGGCGAATATTTCAATAAAAACTGCAACGAACGATAAATCATCGATCAGTGATAAATCTCAAACTAAATTTAAGCGCGAAATTTCACGGTGGATAACAGATCGGGATATTCATAAATTTTATCCTTAGCCATTCCCAGAAAATATATCCTACAACGTTCGCCTTCGAGCTTTAAACGCTCTTATTAGCGAACTGGATCTTAAAACTTTTACAACTCTCTATTGAGTGCAGTTTAACGAAGCTCGCAGTAAAAGGCAACAGAAGCTCTTATTTTGCAGGTCTATGCGTTTAGGATCCTTCGCTCTATTTCAACTCGTCCTCTCCTACATACTTTCAAACGCCAACGCTGCACAAAGTTGTAAAACGAATTTTACTGCTCGTCTGCACATTTTTTTAAGTATCGAAAATCGTTCGCGACGATATAAGAAAACCAGTTTTTCAATGTCTTTCGCTCTAATGCAACGAGTACACTATAGTAAACGCCTAAAACCGGCGTAATTTTATAGAAAGCCGTCGCTCAACAGTGATTCGCGGCGAATCGCGCGATCAAATTATCCTCGCTTGACCTGCAACACTTTTTTCTCGTATATACAGGAGCTGCGCGTTATGAATTTTTTTCTAGCAAAATAATCGTCGACTATACACTAACGAAAAATCCTCCACCCATTTTAATCTCTTCGTACCAGAAAGTCGGAGCGTGCGGCTCGCGCATAAATTGACCGTTGCGCAACTGCGGCCAACCGCCGCACGATCGTTAACGACTTAAATATATGTATGTGTCTACGAAGACTACAACGGGACTGTGTCTTGGCTTCGCGTAAAAAAAACCGCCAATCAGTCATCCGCTAGATCTTCGCGAGCGCGCTAGACGTAATCTTTCGGAGCGTTTACTACTAGTGTTTCTATCGCGGTCTATACCGATAGCGAAATTATCAGTGAGCGAACGATACGCACTACTTTGATGGAAGCAACAATGTCGCGCTGAGCGAATGTTTATTGTGTGTGTGTATGTGATTGAGGCGCTGATTCGGTGTTGCGGCGATTTTTCGTTTCTCTCGGATTTCTGTTCATCGTGTGAAAATGGAGCCGGCAGATTCTCAAAGCGAGGTAATTTTTTTGAAGTTCAAGGACCCGCGAACAGTGCTAGGTTATCTCAATGTCGATTATACGAATTTGAATCTGTTGAATCGAACGTGCATGTGGAAACGACAGTAACCCTCCCGAAATGGCCTGATTATTAGTTCTAATTGCTCGAGTTGTCCCAATAGAAGTGCTCCGCGACTGCAGTCGAACGAACCATTGAGTCGATTGAAAGTTTAAATCGGTTTCAACTAGAAGATTCCACTCGGCGAATCCGAGTTAATTCTTAAGCGTATATAAGCTCGTCATTCATCCTCTCTTTAATGATCGTTACGTTATACTCGGTTTAGTCAGCAAAATTAATTTAAAAATAATCAGCCTCTTTTCTTACCGCGAAACAATAATAAGCAACTCTTTTCAGAGCGTAGAGAAGCAGGAGGTAGTAGAGCAGCAAGAATTATCACCTGATCATCAGCAGGAGGAAGACGGGATCGAGATGATGTCGAACTACAGGCGAGTCAAGTACCTCGAAATGGACGGTCCGAACGAGCGAACGGCTCTGAGACCGAAACTCGAGTCCTTCGACGATGCTCTGCCCCACGTGGGCGACTTTGGCCGGTACCAGGTGTACCTGCTGTTCGCACTGCTGCCCTACAGCGTCTCCTACGCTTCCCTCTACTTCTCCCAGTTCTTCTTCACTATCGTGCCAAAGGAGCACTGGTGCAGGGTGCCCGAGCTCATGGACAGCTTCACTTCGGAGCAGAGGTCAGTGTCATTTTAACGCTTTTACGCATCTCCAGATGAAAACCGATCCGACATTCCAATCGCAATTCCTCAATAAGAGGCGATCACTTATCCGACTGGATAGAATCAAGTAAAATCCTCCCCCTAAGCCATGTAGACACAAAGGCAATAAATTTATCTCCTCCGATGCGCAGGATACAGTCGGCCATACCAGCTGCGGACAAGTACCCCTTCTACGACACGTGTCACCGGAAGGAGCTCAACTTCAGCGAGCTGGTGGAGCGAGGCGTGCCCTCGTCGCTCTGGACGACCAACCGAAGCGTGGGCTGCGAAAGTTGGGAGTACAATTTCACCAAGATCCCCTACGCCAGTCTCGGCGCCGAGGTGAAGTGCTAACGCAAACGGAGTATTTGCATGTGTTTTATCGTTATCCCCCCCCCCCGCAGTCGCCTTTTGCGAGAAGCTCTCCGTTTTAGAATGAAAAATTCGCGCGGCCTGTCGTAATCGGCGACTTCAAAGAGGAGCTCAGCCCCTCCATCAAAGGATCATTGCGTCACCGCTTAATCCCATATAGCCCTATTAAGAGACAAAGAGAGACATTGAGTTTTCTTATTGACGATCAGCTAGATTGGGTATGCGATCGGAGCTACCTAATCTCGACGGCCCAGATGATCTTCTACTGCGGCTCCATCACCGGGGGATTCCTTTTCGGCTGGATAGCCGATCACAAGGGTCGCATTCCCGCCCTCGTGCTCTGCACCGGCTGCGGGCTACTGGCTTCGATCGCCACCGCCTCGACCTCGGCCTTCTGGTCGTTCGTCCTCTGCAGGTTCTTCGCCGGGCTGGCCTTCGATAACATCATCAACATTCCGCTGATAATAGGCGAGTAGGATCAAAGGGTTTGTTTTATTCGCTTCGATGAATACTCTAACGAGGCATTATTGCAGTGGTGGAGTACATGTCGGTCCAGCGGCGCAGCCTCGTGGTGAACATCGCGTTCGGGGTTTATTTCGCCCTCGGCAGCACCCTGCTACCCTGGGCCGCGTACTACATCGCCGACTGGCGTTACCTCTGCTACGTGACGGCGCTGCCCCTCGTCAGCTGCTTCATCACGCCCTGGATCCTGCCGGAGAGCGCGAGGTGATTGTTCAAGCGCAATTTAATGCGTCTCGCGTAGCTATAGTGTCTCTCTTTGTTTTTTGAATTTTTGCGCCCCCCCCCCCCCCACAGGTGGTACGTGTCGAACCGGATGTCGGACAAGGTCATAGAGAAGCTCAAGAGGATAGCCAGCGTCAACAGGATCAAGCCCGACCCGCACTTCTACGAGATTTTCTACGTGAGTATAATCAACAAGAGCGAGTAGTTTGAACAGTGCTAGTTTTGCTCACCCAGAGAATTCTCCCTCCCGCAGAGGAACCTCAACTCGTCGGGCAACCGGACCGAGTCGGCGACTCTGATCGACCTCTTCCGCACGCCCCGACTGGCCAAGACCACGATCATCCTGACGGCCTTCTGGTAAGAGAGCGATTTTCCTTACCCATACACAGTATGCTATGTACCCTATAACAGTCCCAACCGATAAACGACTCCGATCGACAGGACGCTGACCGTGGTGGCCTTCGACGGACACGTCTACTCGCTGAAACTGCTCGAGAGCTCGGTCTTCGTCTCGTTCTCGCTGGCCTGCGCCACGGAACTGCCCGCGGGACTGCTGCTCACCCTGCTGCTCGACCGCTGGGGTCGGAGGTTCTGCGGCTTCATCACCATGGCCTCGACCACCGCCTTCAGTCTCGCCGAGCTTCTGCTCGCCTCCGGTAAGTTTTGCCCCTACTCACTCCTGCAAGTGTGTCACTGCACACTTACCGATCGAATCGCGATTCCGCAGAGACGGCCAAGCTGGTGATGTCGGTGGCCTCGAGGTTCGCCCTGAACATGGCGGCCAACGTGGGCCTGCAGTACGCCGCGGAACTGCTGCCCACTCCGGTGCGCGCCCAAGGGGTCGGGATGATTCACATATTCGGCATCCTGGCGCACTCCCTCGCGCCGTACATCGTCGATACCGTGAGTTTATTCAATTATACTATTAGATACGGAGGTGGTCGAATGACAAGTCGAGGAAATTTCAGGCCCACTGGTGGAGCGACCTGCCGATGCTCATAATCAGCGTCGTCTCCTTCGTCTGCGCGAGTCTGGTGCTCTTCCTGCCCGAGACCCTCGGGCGCGACATGCCTCAGACTCTGCAGCAAGGGGAGGACTTTGGCAAGGATCAGCGCTTCTGGAGCCTGCCCTGTCTCGGCAGTTCCAGGGACGAGTGTCGGGACGCCCGGAACAACAACCACAGCGTCAACCACAGCGTCAACCACAGCGTCAAGCTATGATCGTTGCATGGAATCTCTTGTACACGGTTCGTCGGCGGTCTGGATGTTTCACGACTGCGAGGATGATTTAGAATATTTTTTTATACGATATAAATAGCTGTAATCTGGTAGATTCGGTATAGGGCGAACACGTAGTTTATAGAGTATTTTTTCAAAGCTCCGATGCACAACGCAATGGGATTGAACGTATTTCTATAAGCGAATAAGTTTTTGCAGTTACTGCCGACCAAAGAAACTCTCGAGCTTTACATTATACCATGAAATCGCGTGAAATGTAAATTGCGGCTCTTACGCGAAACGCTGCCTTTTATTTTTGTGATAATGCTCTGGAAGTCTACTACTGTAAATGTGTAATTTATAAGAATACTGTCGTAGTAATCTCTAATAAAGACAATAAGCAAACAGATTCCAGAATAAAAGGAGACGAAAGAAAAGGATGTAATATTACATGTAATATTATTTTAATGTAACTTCTTCACAATCGTTATAATACTACTACAATTATTGCAATCGACTCTCACGATCACATATATATATATATATATTATCACCGTACAAAGTTCTTTTTTGTTTTTCTTTAAATAATACACATATCATATACTTTTCGTCATTGATTATCGTAATAATACATTTATATAACGTCATAAACATTGAAAACTTACGTCGTTCCTCGCCTCAATGCGGGAACCAAATTGAGTATAACGATCACATACACATTCGAAAGGAGAGAAAACAAAATTTGCACTACAGTTGCGGCGTTTCGTCCGTTGGAAAGCGCGAAGGCGAACTTTGTTACTTTTTCGAATGCTCTGTTTTGCGATCGGCAAGTTAACACGGCGAGGCATTCGCAAAAGTGACTCTCGTCAATGAATTCGCGGCAAAGTTCAAAGAAAGGCGCAAGACACTTTGAAATTGCCGGTTCGTCGATTCTAAAAGCGCGTATCCCTCTCTTTCCAACGTCGAGAACGCGTCGCGTCTATCTGCGTAACTCCAAATCATTATACGATAATAGTCGTAACAAATATACGATACAGAATATAATTACAGTATATAAATTCGCTAGAGCGTCGCACTGAGGGTCCGCCTCATAAGTACGCGAATGATGATTTGAATTCACTATTACAGGCGCGGGGGCGAGAACTCGAGTTCCGTTCGCCTCGCTTCTTCCTCTTCTTCTTCTTCTTCTTCTTCTTTTTACACGTATATAGCAGTATTATATCCATAGGTAATAAACGAAGTAATACACACATCTGGCACTATAGACACGAGGTGAATTCTGGAATGTCGTCGTCGTCGTCGTCGTCGTCGTCTCTCTCTCTCTCTCGCTCCGTTCGTTCAGCGCGGAGCTCAGTCTTGCGGCGAGCAAAAAAAGAAAAAAGTTTAAACAAAACATTTGCGCCGGCAGAGAACAATGTGACGATAATTAGGTTGATCGCGCTGCACGCACGCACGCTGCTTAAGGCCTATAGAGGAATAGAATATTCTGTAGAAATAGTTGGGTATCAAAGTGCCGTAGGTGTCTATATATGCATGTGCGTCCTCTTGAGTTACATCTCGCGCTTTTCTGACTGTATACAACACACGGGGCACAATTGCAAAATCACAGCACGTCTTGCATTGCTTTCTCGTTTTTTCCCCTCGTAATAATACACGTGCGATAACACGAGAACGCTAATACTTCACTGCACTGCTGAAAGGTCCTTCTCTCCCTCTCTCTCTCTCTCTCTTATCCTTTTGTTACAGGAGAGCGGCTTCTCGGCCCTATCGCCGACTCCGCGTGTGTGTGTGTGTGTGTTTATTTACAAGGACATGCGCGTTCCGCGTTACAGCCGCGT
This sequence comes from Nasonia vitripennis, assembly GCF_009193385.2. Classification (NCBI taxonomy): domain Eukaryota; kingdom Metazoa; phylum Arthropoda; class Insecta; order Hymenoptera; family Pteromalidae; genus Nasonia; species Nasonia vitripennis. The sequence goes on along the minus strand of NC_045759.1, from coordinate 20,030,829 downwards.
CGACTCGATCCTCTGCAGACTGCCCGGGTTGAAGCCGGCGTTCGTCGCGCCCAGCTTTCTCCGGTACTTCTTGCTCTTCTCCGGTGAGCTGCGAAGCGAAATCGGTGCGTTATTAGACGACAGGCAATTGAAGCAATTAAAATATATGTAGCAACTCGAGCTCACCTCTTGACGCAGGGTATCCACCAGAAGCTCTGCTCCCTTCCGAACTCGTTGCCCTCCTCGAGGGTCTCGGGCAGCTCCTGGTCCAGGGTTTCGGGCAGCGTCAGCGTCAGCGTCGCGTCGAACAGGGACAGGGTGCCGAGGACGACCAGCGGCAGAGAGGGATGAGTGTTGGCCTGGAAATAGGCGTTAGAATTAGAAAAACGTCGATTCGCCGCGACAGTCGGAAACTCACCAGATAGACGACGTAGGGTCCGATGATGTGGGCAAAGTAGCCGATGATGTGAATGAGCGAGACGCCCTGGGCTCGCACGACAGTCGGCAGCATTTCCGCGGCGTACTGGAAGCCGATATTGGCAGCTATGTTGACGCCGAGACGCGCCAGGATGGCCATCGACATCGCCGGTGCACCTGTGAATTAACGTGTTGCGCCGTGATTATTTCATTCCCGATTCGATCGATGAGATAATATATACCCTTGGGCAGCGCGAGGGCGACGAAGGAGAAGATGCCGCAGATGACCATGGAGAAGAATCCCATCCAGCGTCTGCCCCACCTGTCCAGGAAGACGGCCAGGATGAGAGCTGCCGGCAGCTCGGTTATAGAGGCGAGCGAGAACGAGGTGAAGACGTCGGGGTGGAGGAGCTTCATGTTCCATACGTGGCCGTCGAACACCAGGATTATCAGCAGCCTGTGCGAAACGTAACGTTATAGCGTCGCGAATACCGATGCGATGCAGTAATATTCGCCCGAGAGACAAAAAGGGACGGCCTTGCCGAGCGTATGCAATAATGCTTACGATGTGTATAGACCGGCGAGCGTAAAAACAGGAACTGCTCGCCGCGCGGTGTGAAAGGAACAATGAGTAGAATTGCGGCTGTCGCGAAAAAAAAAAAAAAAAATTGCGTACAATAAAAGCGATTATTACAAAAAACGAGACAATTACGCAAGGCCCAAATTGAACGAGCTCGCGGCACTCGGCGAAACGAGGAAACCGACGATTCGCGGTGATTATTGCAATGACTTACCAGTAAACGATGAGCACGACGGTGATGCGTCCGAGCCTCGGCAGTTTGAACAGGTCAAGCACCGTGTAATTGTTGTGGGACTTGTCCTTGTTGATCATAGTCGTGCAGCTCTTCTCGAACTCCTCGTACACCTCGGGCGCGACAGTCTTCCTGTTGACTTTCTCGAACTTCTTCAGCATCTCTATGGCTTTGTCAACTCGGCCGTTCGTTATGTACCACCTGATGCGAGAGAGTCGTTAGCGTGTCGCCGAGAGCGATCATTTTTGAAATAAAAAAAAAAATAAAAAAATACCGACCTGGCACTCTCGGGAACGATCCAGGGCGTGACGAAGGCCACCACCAGTGGAAGGGCACTGACCACGCTGAGGATCTTCCAGTTGGCTATCCAGTAGGCTATCCAGGGCAGGATACTCGAGGCGATCGCGAAGTAGATTCCGAAGGACATGTTGGCCATCAGCGTTCTGTACTTCGGTCCCACGTACTCGATCACTGTTGTCAAGGGACAGGGGAGGAATAGGAGGAAGAACCAAACGAAATTAAAGAAAACGTATAGTAAACGGGGTTTTGCGAATCAAATGAGTGTAAATCAAAGGGCAAATCATAAAAAAGAGTAATGAAGGAATAACATTTTCTTCGACTCGCTATAAGAATATACGAATGAAAGTATCGGTTAGTCGTTATGAGCAACGTCTCGTCGTTTCGATCGCTTACCGATGATGAAGATGATGTTGAAGCAGTTGTCGAAGGACGTGCCGACGATGAAACGGGCGAAGGCGAATGTCCAGAAGCTGTTGCAGAAAGCCGTCGCGATGGAGGCGAAGAAGCCAACGCCGTTGCAGGCGACCAGGGCCGGGAGACGGCCGTAGTGATCGGCAATGTAGCCGAAAATCAGACCTCCGACTATGCTGCCCACGAAGAAGGCCGATTGGGCTGTCGTTCCCAGGTAAGCTTGGTCGCATACCCATTCCAGCTGTGCAAGCAAATTAGAATCTTTAGTTCCAATGTCACGAGAGCATACTAATTACGCAAAACATCCGATCCGCTTACCTCGGCGGCGATCGACAGGTAGGGAATGTTGGTCAGGTTGAACTCCCAGCCGTGTTGGCAGTGTCCGATGGCCCAGTCGGGATTGGCCGTTTTACGACCGGACGCTATGACCTCCGTGTAGTTGGTTATGTACATGGTGCAGCGGGAGTAGGGTACCAAGCTCTCGGTGTTGTTCTCCTCCAGGGAGCGCGGTGGTACCGACAGGGCGATTCTGAAAAATCCAATCGTTGAGTATAAATTATTACTTTTTAAACGCTGTCGTTTACGACGAGCTAAGGAGACTCGAGAATTACACGCGTCATGTCAGCTCGTTCACTTTTTACCATCAGCTGTCGCTTTTTGCCGCTGCACAGCTGAACAATGCGAGCATGCGACACGATGTTTTATATTAAAACACACTCACTTCTCGAGATCGGTAAGGTTGGTGCCGGCGAATTCGGGCACCTTGCACCAGTACTCCTCGGGTATGAGGGTGATGAAGAACTGGGCAAAGTAGAGGAACGCGTAGACCAGGGTGAACGGCAGGAGGATGACGAAGAGGAACCACTGGTACCGGCCGGCTTCGCCTATGTACGGCAGGATGTCGTCGAAGGTCTCGATGCGAGGCCTGCCCTCGCCCTCCTCGGCTTTCTTCTTGTCCAACGACGCCGCCATTGCCGAGACTTGTTTGCACTATACTTGCGCTGCAAAATTGAAATGTGTATATTTGCAAAAGATGCGCAAGCTACTTCCGAACTGCCTCGGGGAACAGGACGACGCGTGCGGCTGTAGATCTGACCCCCCCCCCCGTTCACTCGAATTTTCTATCTGGACCACTCCCCCCTCTCTCGTCCACCCGCGATCATCGGAACTGCATCGCTCGAATTTCTCTAAGCAAGGTTCACGGCGTCTCTCGCGTCTATCTACCATTAGCCTTGAAGTCTAATAAACTCCAACGAGCCGCTCTCTCTCTTGGCGAAAAAATTAAAACGCCGATATTTCAACGCACATACACGCGCGTAAGTCAAGTGGTCTCTGTCTTTCTCCATCTGCTGCGCTTCTCTTAAATAGCTCTCGGAACATATGCTCTCTTGAGATGGAGGCTTAGACCGCAAATTGCCGCAAAAGTATCTATGATCTACGAGAACGCCTCGGACTGAGGCGAGATAAGCGCGAGGAATAATTTATATTTGCTTTGCGTTTTGTTGCGCGGGATGAAATTTCGGACGGTCTTTTTTTTTCGGAAATTCCGCGCGCGATCGCTCTAATTGGATTTTGATTTACGCTTGTGATCGTATTCTTTTTTTGTTTCGGTTCGAATCATACCTGGAATTTTAATTACACGCGATACGATGAGGAAATTCCCCGCTGATGCAGAGAGAGAGAGAGAGAGAGAGAGAGAGACCCCCAAACCCAGAATTTTATCAGCCGCTGTGCACTTATGCACGCTCGCGAGTAAACAAGCGCGTCGTGGATTCCTTATCAAACCGCAGGCGCTAACCGGTAGATCCGATTAATAGCGAGCTGATGCGGCGGCGGACGATGAGCGGGCAATTATAAGAGCTCGAATCAGATTTAAAATATACGATAAGCATCCGTAAGTCTTAAACTTTTCAGTCTGGGTGTCGCGCTCTTATTTTCGAATCGGAAGTTGATAATACACGCTGTCGGGATTTCGATCGAGAAGGTTCTGGTTACTTTTGCAATAACATCCTTTCCCGATTCTTTCGCCGATGAGGATGAGAGTAGAGATAGACATTATGCAAGCGCGGAGGTGACGTCATTCTTCTCATATTTTTACGGCTGTGATAAAACCAAGAAGATATACTGCAGGAATCTGTTGCTCGTTGAAAATTCGTATGCGTACATGAGCCGCGTCGCGAAGAGTCTATCGGAAATTTCCTCCTGCAAATTACCAGGCAATCGGAATTCGAAGAAGCTATTGTTCGTTAGTGTCGGATTCGCGAAAAAAAAAAAAACATCCCATAGTTTCGCTCTAATCTCCCGTCGAAATCACACTAATTGACTCGACGCGATCGCAATTAGCTATTCATAAGACTCTTCGCCCGATCAATCTTCTCCGCTATATCTCGACTTCGGGTTTCCACACATAAATGCATTTAGAGAAGCTATACGCGCGATTATCAAGCAGCCACGCCGAGTCTTCTTTTCCGCTGAAAAGAGCTGTTCCAGCACTTACTCTCGTCTTTTGCTTTATCTGCTGCGATGACTTTAAAATCGCCGGACGGTAAACTCAAAAGTGCTGCGCCGCGACGAGTTTGCTTATCGGGAGAGTTCAACGTTCGTCGCCGTGTTATGTACACTCGGACAGACGATGCGTGAAACGAATGTCGGTGGAAGCTGATGGTTCTTCTAATGATTTTCTAAGTATAGCCTACTGACGTGATCCGCATTTTCGGAGTAGAAATTTATCGATTGGCACAGCCTAACAAACCTTAGCTCAGCGGTTAGAGCCCGCGTCTACTCTTTTTCGCTTCCCGACTCGTCAGCCCTTCGTCCGTTACGCTATCCAGATAGGAACATCGACGGGAGAAAATGTTCAGCCGATTTGTCATTGCCGAATAGACGCGCACGTGCTTGCTTAGATACCGGGAGTACATCGTTCACCTTGATTGCCAAGAATTTGAATATCTCCGAGGTCACTCCGATACACAACTAATTTCGATATTCAAAATTCAGATGAAAAAAAAGCGCAATACGCGGATTTCCGAAAGACTTATTAACCGGTCGTTCGTAATCAGGCAGTAAAGTTGATCAATAGCGGCTCGCCCAGCGCGTGTCGATTCATGACTTGTCATTAGTGTGTGTATTTCTCGCATCCGCGCCTTGAATAATCCACGAGATTTATGGACCATTAAACGCTGTTTTCATTCAATTTGCACCTATATTCGGGATAAGATAAAAGCGATCCCGTTCGATCGATAATTATTGCAATTATACACGGGCGATAAATCAGCTGATGCGAAAGAAAGCGCCGCGCGGTGTTACCCAACGAAAGTTTACGAGGAAAAGAATGTAAGTAAGTATAAGTGGCCGAAAAACCTTGGTGTATTCGTGCGCGAGCGAGTTTGAACAGCTTCTTCCGACGATAAAGGGCAAACACGAAATTCGATAACGAAAGAATTATCGTAGCGTTGAAATACTTAGTAAGAACAGGCAGACATCTAGCATGCGCCGCTAATAACAATGAAAGATGTGTCTCGTGTATAAAGTTTACACGCTGTGTATCGATCGTGGAATTTCGAAGAAACCGGTAGCACGATAAGTTGAGTGACGTTTATTCGCGTTCGAAGAATCGCTCATCGTAATCCTCGTAATTGCCCGGTTTGGAAACAAATCATTCCCTGCGCAGACAGCTTGCGGAGCTTAAAAATCGCTTATAAACTTGCAAAAAGCCGCCTGTGCATTTACAATCTTACACAATCTTACAAAGGCTTTATCTATAAGAGCGAGAAAAAGGCGCGCCAAGAGAGCTCGTCCATTCTTAATCGATCGGTTTTAATTGCATCACGGATCTTATTCAAGTTTCGAGTTTATGCAACGCGCGCGCGCGCGACTCATTGGAAGAAAAATCTGTAACAGTGATTTGAAATTCTCATAAACCGAGCGGATAACGCGTTCTTTTCACACACGATACTTCGGAGGCTCGATCATCGATGCGCGACAGGTTTACGACGCTTTTTAGAGGAATTTGAAATTACGATTATTCAAAGTAAGTATATTCGTTGCAATTATACGAGCATAAGCGCTCGCTAAATCAGCCTCGTTAAAAATTCATCCGATCAGCGAGTGACACTCCCCGTCGATGCTCGTTAATAACAATGCACATCAATCACCATCTCCATTTCATTGCCGATCTCTCGCAATCTTAGTTTGAAAATACTTCCGAGAATAAATTCACGAAAAGTCCCAAAACACTCCGTGCAAAAATACTCACATGCTTCGAGCGAAAAAAAAACAACTCGATCGCACTACACAGCTGCAGTAAGTCTCTCGTTGCACAAGGTTGAGGCGTGTGTGTGTGTGTGTGCGTGTGTGCGTGTACTTAAAAATACCGCTGCTTCCCCGACGATGCTGCACCTCTTGGCCAAATCTCTCAGCTGATCCTCACTCGAGATCACACACGCGTCTGGTCACTTATAGATCGGTAAGCGCACGTTGACGGCCGGCGATAGCGTGGCAGAGCAAAATTGGCGAAAGACGAGGGACGCGACGCGGGCCTATACATATCGCGCGTCCGAGTAGGGGACGCAAGCGAAATCGACTGCCTCGCGACTCGATCACCGACGGGGCTTTATAAGCTCCGCGAGCGGCGCTACTTGTTTCCTCTCTCTCTCTCTCTCTCTGTGTATCTTCTCTCGCTCTCTGCCCCTCTCTCTCTCTCTCTCTCTCTCGCGTGCGCGCGTGTGTGTATTACACTCTGCGCGATGGTACTGCGGCATTAGCCGAAAAAACCGGTATAGTGCCGAGAGTTGGGGCAGGTTCGCGGCGTAACTGGATTTTCGCGATTAATAACACATCGATCCTTGTACACGCATACCGGGTATTATCCCATTACGCCATTAGCGCACCTATGAGTCTGTCGCATATCGACGCGAAATTATACACGCTACTCTAGTTTTTCCAAGCGAATCCCGTCCAATCATCCCATTATCGTTGCCGATCACAATGACCATTCATAAGCCGGCCGCGATTTTTTCATTCGGCGTATTATCGTGTCAGCTGCTCATCATTCCCAAAACTGGCTGGAAAAAAGACACGCCGATCGCGTGTCTCTCAGCTGCTGTATATACAGTAGTACAGCTGACGAGATCGATCGAGCGCGAGCGACAACAATGTACGAGAATGCCTACGTGCAACAATTGAACAATATCCGATTGAATAATGCACGGCCGGCTTTTTGCTGGTATACCGCGCGAAAGGTCAATCGCGAGCGGATTCCCACGCTGACTCCGATGTCTGTGTGTACTATCGAGAAAAAGCCGCTTTTTTCACGGAAAAAAGAAAAATAAACATTATAAACGTTCGTAGATTTTCGAAAATTCATCCATCAGAGCTGACGGCGACATTTTCCTGCAAGGCGACAGTTACGTGCGGCCGATTGTTAATTAAGAGGTCGTACGGCTGCGATGCGCGTGTCTAGAATTCCCGCGGCTATAGCGACGAGAGAGAGAGAGAGAGAGGGCGAGAGAGCTGAAGCATCAACGACGAGCGTCATCGGTTTCATCTTTACTTCGTATGCAGGAAAAACACGCAGACTCTTGCGCGCGCGCGACAATTTTATTTTCATCCTTTAAGCTTATTTATCGTTGAATAACGAAAGTGGTACACACGAGGAAAAAGCGTAGTCGCTTCTAAGTTTAGAGCTGAGTTTCGTATGGTCGCGTGACGCACGTGACTTTTCGGAGACGCGCTTTTTCGGCTCTATATTATGAGTGACGGCGGCGGTCGTGGGATATGGGGAACACGTGCGCTCCGTCTGTTATGAATGACTCGGAATGGAAAGATTTCGAGGGATATTCTTCTGAGTATGTTATTATAAAATCGGAATCTGCAGCTCTCAACGCGTTTTTTTTTTTTTTTTTTTTTTGAAAATTGGCGCTGATAGACGATAGTCATTTTCGACACTTTAATCGATAAAGTCTCAAGTGCATACTTGTGGCACTTTATCAACGTAATACAGCGTACTTACGTTTATCTGCCGTCAAGTTCAATTACGGCGAGATTGATAACGCGAATCGTTTATTGTTTCTTTTTAGGCACGACTGCGACGCGGAAGTGCCTTATAGTTTCGTGTGCGAAAAATGTGTGAGATGCGATATCTCGCGCAATTTTCGACCGATCGGGCTGAAATTTCAGGACAAGTCTCCTTTTGCAAAAGCTAAAAAAGTATTTTTTTTTTATCCCGATCCTCTACGTCGTTTTGAAATGCGGGCACAATTTGTTCGATTTTTAAGCGTTTTTTAAATAAAAATGTTCCTCTGATGCGATTATCTCGGAAAGACCTTAATCAATCGGGCTAAAAATGTGTGTGCGAACTCCCCTCGTAATACTAAGCTGACCGATTTATTTTGGGCTTGATCCTGCACGTATTCGCAGAATGCGGTCACCTCCAAAAATCGCCAAAAATCGCTAAAAAGTCGAATTCTAAGCATTCTACAAAAAAAAAGTTAAATGGAAAAGTTATAGATCTTTGAAAAATACAACTTTTTCCCATTAACATCAAATCATGATTTTTTACAGCTAAAAACCAATTATTTGTCATAAAACATTACGGATTTACGTTTTACATGAAAATGTTAAATGTAAAAGTTGCAAACATTTTCAAAATACAACTTTTTACCGTGGCAAACATTTATTTAAACACTTTTTGACATACACAACCCTAAAAGCGATTTTTCGATACATAAATTCAATAATAACTTCGGTGCAACATGGCCCATCCAACCCAATTATTTTCAGCAATTTTCCTATGTTATTAAATGCTGAAAGTTATATTTTGGCCTTTATCTCATACATATATACAAAATTAAACCACTTTTTAAATTAAATTATAAAAAATGCATAATTTAGGAAAATAAAGAAAATAGCTTAGATTGAAGAAAAGCTCTAAGTAGCTTACTACATCCCTCTAAACTATGCTAAATACCTAAACAATCAATTTTCTAATATTCTAATTGAAATCCTCCAAACGAAATATCATCCGTTTGTTTACTTCCTCTTGAAAACTGCGATACAAAAGTGTTGCATTATTTATCTGAAATTACAATAGAATAAAATTCAAATAAGATATATTTTAAGAATATCTATACAAACTAAAATAAATAATTGATACAAATACAAATAAGTTACTAATTTTCCAGTAGTTTTGATGATAGTGTTGATGACCGCCAGAAGAATACCAATCAAAACTTTGACAACAATATTGAAGAAAAAAACAGGATAATACTGTATAAGCACCGACAGAAATTACGAACGCGAAGCGCGAGCGTCGGCGGTCGTGCCTTATGCGCAAAACGCGAGCGTTTTGCGTGCCTTGCATCGCGTTGCTATGGTTTATTATAAAAATAAGCTGCTGTGAATTAAGCGTCGAGAGAGCGATAATTCGAATCGTTTATATCGTCGCGAACAAAGCTAATGATAGCCGACCATCGCGGATGGCAGTGTATAAATATCACAAGTGCCACGATTTGATTTGAAAAATCGATTTCAATTGGCCGTCATACGGCTAATGAAGCTGGACTGGTATTTTCGTTAAAAAAAAGCGTTTATCGCCGCCTTATATCATCGAGTCGATCTCGAAACGACATAAACAATCGATCTATATAGTGTATGATTTTTTCCGATCACACTCGGCGGTAAACACCAAACTGAATTGCTCCCGATTCATAAATATTCATTCAGTCACAACAGCGGAGAAGAAGCGAGTAAAATTCACGGTTTCGCTATGCAAAACAACCAGTTGACAAACTAAACGCTCGAGAAAAAGAACAAGTCGCGGCTGTTCGTAAACAAAAATGCGCTGCACCTGTGCGGAGGTCGCGTCTGCATTATATGTTCCGATCTCTCTCTCTCTCTCTCTCTCTCTCTCTCTCGGGTAAAAAACTTATTATGAACAGAGGCACGCGTGATAGTCGAAAATACGGGGACTCCGAGAGGCTCAAGGTGGTCCGCATCTGGCTTTGGCGCAGAGCAGTTCGCGCGACTGGAGAACACATGAACACGATATGTAGGAACCATTGAAAGCCGGGTTCGTTAACATTCGAGGGTTACATCAGAAAGGAAGCGTATGGTTAAAAAACGCATTGAAAAATCCCGTTCTTTCTCGATTTCTGTGCCCCGTGTCGCGTACACGAGTCTGTATACATCTACCGAACAAAAACATTCGGTCTCTCGAGACGGGCTTTTATTGGCATCGAATTGGCGAGCGCGCGCTCCATGAACCTTCGTTAGGGCATCGGACAAAAAAAAAAAAAAAAAAAAACTAGAGGAGCGGCTAATTTACGACCCCCGAAGCGTCGCGTGCGTGATCGTCGGCGTCATCTAGTACCCCTTTACGCGATTGTTTTGCGTGCAGCGGCCGTTGAGAGAAGTTACATATAGCGGTATAAAGTGTCGATACGGTCCCGAAACTCGCGTCCAAAGCCTTATCAAAAGCGCATTTAGCGCCGAGTCCGTAATCCGTTTTTGCGAGAGCGTTAGACTGAGATTCAAGGTTGATCATTATTTCAGGCTTTTTTGCAGGCGAAGATTTCGGGAAAGCCTTTTGTACGTTGTCGAGTGGGATACGAGAGCTTGAATTTTTCCAACGGCTATTTATAACGCACGGCATTTTCAAAGCTGAAACGTGTCAATGCTAATGCAAACAAATCTATTAACGGTGTCCCGAATGGCGGGAAGACTCGCCGTCGATCAAAGTGAAATTGTTCCGTAATGTACCATTTGCATGCAAAATGGAGATACGCTTGTATACGCGTCTATTGAATGTTTATTGGCCAGGCAGAGGTATAAAAACGCTTATACGGCTAACAATAGAATGAGCAGCCCAATCAGTACATTCAATGTATTAAAAGACTAGGCGTTCGTCGAGATAACACTTCAGATTCGAGTGGAAGTTTAGAAACTGCCACTATAGATCTCCATTGGATCGATCTCCGATAAGCTGCGAATGATTTCATTGATATACACTGCAGCACATGGCGCAACGTTGCAGCATTATTACCTTGATTACATTTTATGGCTTCTCGATTATGATTCATTCCCGAGTAGTGTGTTCTATAATGTCCATTCGAATATTGCGGATCGAGCGATGGATTCCGATTCATGAATAACAAAAATATACTCGCTCGTGGCTGAGGCGTATTGACATTTGGAAAATTCTCAAATTACAAATTAATTCTTTTTTTAAATATTTGAAACAAATTAGCCTCTCTAGAGAGTCATAGACACAGTTTTACGCTAAGAGCCTCGTCGCGGCGATAAAAAATTTCTCGCGGACCGAAATTCTCTCATCACTTCGCGAAATCCAGCTTTTATCTTATCGACCGCCTACATACGTGTAAGCTGCGAAACAAACACCTTCCGTATTGTCGGTAAACAGCTGTGGGGATTCGTGTTCCACATCGATGACAGTTTCTAGAATATCCGACGCAACGACCAGAGAAGATCGCTCTATTTATTTCGCCGAAGCGTTATCTCGACTGCTGCGCTATTTGCATATAAACAAAGAATTTACGAAGCGTGTATAATTCGTCGCAGGGAACAAATCGCTGTCTCACGATGCCGCGAAAAGTACTTAATTTAAGAACTGGTTTTGCGACGATGCAATCCTTCAAATTTTTTTATAATCGACGTCTTCCGAGAGATGCAATCGTGCGTTAATCCTGATCGATTCGATCGCGTCTCTTCATTAATCGTTGTGTGCGTGTGTGTGTGTGTGTACGCGACAGTTCAATTCGTCCTCATTACAATTAACGCACAGCTCTTTATCGGACGCGCCGCCGCGCGAATATCTCACGTGACTTTCCTCAAAGTTAAAAACTCTCGGCGGTACAGCGATAAGAGAAAATTATGCGCGTTTTGAAGATAAAATAAAATAAAGTATAAAATACGCGCGAGCTAAAAATTGCAGACTCGACTCGCTCGATTTTGACGCTGAAATATCAAATGATTGTCATCGATGATTAAGCGCGAGCCAGCCATCCAATCAGGCCGGTAATTTCGTCTTCTCTCACGGATTTCCCAAAGAGGGAAGCATTTAAGAACTCGATCGTTTCCGAGAAAATTTCGATCGGAACATAAGCGCGAGATCGACGCCACATTGTGATGATGCGCTCTTTGCAGATGTGAGGATGAATCGATTAAAGACCATTATACCTATACTGTTTCGAGTAAATAATGGCGCGGCTTTTACGCGGAAGCTCGACGCTCGACAAGCCATGTTGGCCTATAATTAACGATGTTTCTTAATGACCATTCGTAATCCGGTTATGGATGCGTTAGCGGCGCAGAAGGTTATGTAAAGCGTACTCGCACTACGGTTATAGTTGAATTCAGAATCGAAGGTGAAAAAGGTTAAACGCAGCTGTTGCAAAATGTACGTGTTATATTGGTCTCGGTCCGATTGAAATTTCGCGAATAACGCACAGCCCAATTCTCATTTGTCGCTCGCGGCAGTCCACGAAGTAGAAGAAGAAGAAGAAGAAGCAGCAGCAGCAGCAGCAGCATCGACCCGCGCGCGGAGAGAGAGAGAGAGAGAGAGAGAGAGAGAGAGAGAGAGAGAGAGAGAGAGAGAGAGAGAGAGAGAAACCGGTCGATCGGCGGCGGCGCGAAAGGAAAACAAAGAAAACCAAGGCAGAAAGAGAGAGAAACAAGCTCCGCTTCACGACCAGTTTTCTTTGTGCAGTTTAAGTTGCGCCGTTTGCGCCGACGAGCGAGAGACTTGAAATTTTCTTCTATATATTTACGCGATGGGACACGCGGGCGCAGTCTCGACTAATACACGCAAATGGAATTCCTGCCGAAGCAAAGCCATTACGACACAACGAGATTGTTTTCGCGAAAGCGGATCAATCCAGCTCTCTCGCCGAAAATAACGATAACGGCACACAACAATATGTGTACCATGACGCGATATACAGTTGCATCAGAGACGGCGATCCTTCAATTGTATAATACACGTATAAACTGCACAAGGCTTGTATGTATACCCACACAGAAAGATTGCATTAACGGTACACTTGTAACGATCGACGAGGATCAAGTGCTGCGAGCACGTGGAGAGTCGCGGATAATCGAGCCGAGCCTTGAGAGACAAAACGTCGTTGCGTCTGCAGTGTATATCCAAAACCCGTGTGACTCGTGCTGCCGAAATTGCTCCTGAGATGAGAGAGATATATACATATATTGACGCAAGAGCCGCGCGGCGGACGAAAATAAATGATGCAACGGAATGCGTATAGTTCGCTTATTACGGCCGGTTATATTAAATCGGCCGAAATCGAGCTGCGACGCCGGGTAATTCTAGAAGCGAGTATGCGGGGTTGCTTCCCTCCTCGTTGAGCCTCGTTATGGGATTTTTTCGTCGCTGTCACTCTTGGATTGGATTGGCATTGAAGCGAAACACGCGGCTCGAATTTATTTCAATAAATCGAATATTGAATATAGTATACGCGCGTATACGCGTTTATAATTTTAGAATTGCGTCACTGTGTGCGTGTCTACTTGCCAATCGCATTTCATATTCCATAGCGTAGTTTTATACTGATTTTCCTGGAAAACAGAATTTCATTCCGACTGAATATCGTACGTTTAGCGCCGATAGGCATCTTCGCGCGCATTTTTGAAATTCAAAATTGTCCGACGCGTATACGCGTTGCAAACTTGCGTAGGAAATAACGATAGATTCTCTGTACATAAGGTCAGGAGAGAACGCGAGTGTGAACGTCTTCCACTTTCCGACTAATTGATCTTTGTGCCATACGTACACGCGCTTCTATTTTCTTTATACATCGAAACGGCAACAATTAGTTCACGTCGAGCAATTGCCGCTGCCGCGCGAGATCGCAAAGTTACGTAAATTCTAAGGATCGCTTCAATTGCTGTTAAACGTCAACAAATAGCAACGAAGATTTATATACGGGAGAAGCTTCTCGCTGTATAATTGAACGAATTTTCCAAAAATATCTTCGTCCAGAGATGCACACCGATCCGATTCTTCAAAACCGAGCGCGTTTACGCGCAATTATCGTCGTGTTGGCGCCGAAGATTTCGCACTTGTGCAAATCGACGTCGCTCGCGGTCTCTCGAGGAAAAAACCGGAACGCGCGCGACTTATCGCAATAACGTGTACCCATTGTCGTATAATGTCGCAGCAGCGGGTTTTTCTATCTGTTATCGCGCGTCGATCGTTGTGTGCGATGCGTGCGTAATAATAGAATGAATTTTCATCGCAACTCGCTGTCAAAACACAGCCAGACGAAAGGGAATGTTTGACTAGCGCGAATCAATTACACGTAAACGAGGAATATTCGGGGATTTCTTTTCATCGCGGGTATACGGAGGAATATCACTCGAGAGCAGCGATCGTTTTACGGCAAATATTTATACACGCGAAGCGGCAGGGAGATATTCAAAACAAAAGCCAGCGGCTTGTCAAAAAAAAAAACAAAGTATCATTTGAAGACGTTTGATCAGATGTTTTCGCTCTGACGCAAGTTCAAATTTGAACGAACTGAAGGTATTATATCGATCGCGAGGCGAGACAATGTTGATCGTAGTCACAGGTGCATATAGAATGCAGACTTAATTTTTCGCTATATCAGTCGCGCATTACGGCGGCTTCGAAAAATACAGAAAACAACGACGGGATTGCGCGAGCTTAGTTCGTATTGGCACAGCTGCGTATTCGTCGTGACAATACAGACGCAAACAGCTCCGTCATCGTCGTCGAGATAACAATAGACACATCACTCTCCGCACATACCTCTCGATATACACACTGTCTCGCTTTAGACCAGCCGCGGTCCAGCGGGAGGATGATATGCGGTCAGCGTACTGCTCCTGGTTCAAAGGCACGACTGCGGCCATAGAGCCAAGAGATCTCCGCGGCAGCCTCGGAGCTGCGACCTTGGCGAAAAGGCCTTGGGGAAGGGAGCGAGAACGAAACTCGTTATTTTACCTCTAGAGCACTGTGTGCTAGACCCCGCACGCGTGTCTGTGTACAGGGAAAGAGAGAGAGAGAGAGAGAGAGATACTCGTCGTGCTTCTCCGATATGATGCTGAGAAATGTTTAGGAACTTCCGACTCTTCCCCGAATACCGTCTGCGCTTTTTTTCAGGGCAAAAAAGCGCATAATGTGAAAAAGCGAGGGACAAGTCATTTCTGTGCATACATTAAATAGGAGAGCCGATGCAGTAAAGAGGATATCGGCCTGTCTCGCCGTGCGAACTTGTTTCTCCCGCTGCGCTCGGACAGGAAAAAAAAAAAAAAAAAAAGTAAAAGCCGAGCCCTCTCAACCTGTTCTCCAAGCCTACATACGCATACCGCTCGTTGTCGTGTATACAGTACCCTTTCGCGGGGTTGTTTTGCTCCTCGCCACCGGACCTTTCAAATTATTATTATATTTTCTTTTTCGAAAGTGACGCCGGCCGCACGCGAGGTTATATCGAATTGCGCCGCCGAAAAAGTCGCTGTATGTGGCCTTATTGTCCTCGTAAAATAATCCTTAAGAGTGCGCCGGATTAGCCGGGTCGCATATAAAAGGAGAGCGGCTTTTTTCTCTCCTCGGCACCGCTTTGTTCTTGGAGAGAGAGAGAGAGAGAGACGTTGCTGGAGGATGGATGAGAGAGATAAGAGCTGCGAGAATCGTCGCGGCATATTACCGTGTGAAAGAAATTAGTATTTCTATTTTTTTTTTAGCCAGATCAATCGCCATACTTTTTGTAAATATACCTATCATCTGCATGAATTTTCGAAACATTAGTTAAAAATTTGCCTGATTTTACCGCAGTACACAGCTCGAAATCCGTTGCACCTTGGGTTCGATAAAAATCTCTAATTCTAGGAATGGATTGGCTGCAGGATGACGAGCAGTGTACGGTTATCCTTTGCTTCGGATGCGATAACTCTCTTATCAGGCTGTCGTCTGTTTTCCTATCGTGATTTGCAAATTCGTTTTGCAAATACGACAAGATACTTTGTGGATTTTCATTTTTTTCAGTTTCAGATCTAGATTTTATACGATAAGAAAACCGACGACAGCCTGATAAGAGAGTTATCGCATCCGAAGCAAAGGATAAGCAGAAGAGCTGCTCGTCATCCTGCGGCGCTAATCCATCTCGAGCTGCGTACTGCGATGCGAGATTGGTTCGAGAGAATCAGCGCCGCAGCAAGACCGCGGTAAAATCAACTAAATTTTTAACAAGAAACGATGTGTACATTCCAAAAAGTATGCCGATTGATCTGGCTCGTAAACAAAGGTAAGAAACCCCCCCGAAAGAATATAGTATAATATGACGCACACAAACTAACGCGTTTGACGATTATTATTAGGTTTATATGCGCCGGGGGATCGTTAAGGCATGTCCGTGAAGTAAGTTCTTACCGATAGGTGCGTACAGGCCGAAATTCGTTCCAAAATCCATCGAATTAAGTACTTAATAACGAGCAAACGCGCGAGTATACACGCGGGTGATTCGGAGGGCTTTCGAGCGTATCGACTCGTTGTTTTGACAAAGCTCGCGCGCGTTTACGCCGCTCGAGCAGCGCACAAGGAGATTCGTCGCGATATAGAATACGCGCGCTGCTCGGCTTTCAGGGAATATGCGCTCCGAATTAGGATTTATCGTTCTCCGGCTCTCGTTATATGGTAAATTTTGCCTCTTTTTCCTCATTCCTACTCGAGAGAAGAAGAAAAAAAGCCCGCGTTTCTACAGGGAGATCGATCGCGTAATCGCGCGCTCATTATTCATAAGAATCGTAACAACAAGCGATCGGTAAAAAACGGAACACGCCTCTCTTGTGCAATACGCGCTCGCGGAGAATTGAAAATTCTGAATTTCCGATCGCTCGCCATTGGAAACGAAGAAAAAAACGAGGAAAAACAGCCGCACTCAACGATCACTTCATCCCCCTTCGCGACAACGCGACGTTATCGAAATTTTTCACAGCTCGCACACGCCCGCTCCTTAAAATTAACGCCGCTGCAGTGTACTCTCCTCTCTTTTTTGCGCGCGCGGCACACTGAGGATCGGCGCTTTTTTGCCTCTCGGAAGGCCGCATGCGCTCGCGTTTCCTCGAAGCTTCGCCCGCGGCATTGAGCGATATATATGTATATGTGTGTGTGTGTGTGTGTGTGTTATATGCAAGCGACGTTTATTATACGCACATCGCATTGCGGAAAAGAGCGCGCGGTATAATGGCTATGTAAGTGCGCGGGGGATCTCTCTCTCTCTCTCTCTCTCCCTCTCTCTCTCTCTATATATATATATATAATCGGCCGCGCGCACGTGCGAGGGCGTTTTAACGCTCGTCGTCGTCGCGCGATCAGTTCTCGATCGATATGCGTATTATTGTTGATTATTGGGTTGCGATGATTTTTTTGCCGATTTCTTTGTTACTCGCGATTGAAATGTTTCGCGTACGTATAGGCGCTGTCTTTTTTTTCTCAGCGGTGTTATTACCCAACGACGCGGACGACGAGAGAGCGACGCGGCAGTAAACAGCTGGACGCTGTAAACTCTCGCGATGAAATTTATTACTTTGTATAGGAATCGGCGCCGCTGATGTTTCAAGGAAATTACAATCTTCCATTTATAATTAACGATCGCCATAACAATGTGGACTGCAACGTTCGATTGAACTCTTTCGTCAGCGCTATATAGTTCGCTCTTTTATTGATTATACTCGCATCGCGCGCATATTCTCCTACAAATGCTAATCGGAATCCCTTATACTCGCTATATATTCTCTACTAAGTGCATAGGTGTTTGCACGAACGCGACGGAAAAAATTGGCTCGCGTGTTCTAAAGTAAGTAGTATATATATATACGTGTATACGCGCAAGGGCGAAAAGCACAAAAGGGGGCGTGCGCAGTGGCCTACTATACGAACGTCCTTATACCGCGGCATTTCGGATAGCTAAACCTGGCGGATAAACAGCTGCACAATATCCATCGAACACTTTGTAATTCAATAAAGCCGTCATTAGCACTCCCCCGCAAAAAGCACCTCTCGTAAATCAGCGCTTCTGCGCACGGCGGAAAAAAGCCGGTAAAAAAGATGACAGCGCCGATCGCTGAATCGGAGGAGCGACGATTCCACCAGCAGACGCGAGCTCATTCATCAGACGTATATAGCCGCAAACGTTTATACCGAAGGCGAATAAGGATGTAAATCGTTTTTCAAAACGAATGTAAAACCCGAAGGCCCGACGTCGTTATAGGATGAAAAGTAGCGGCTCTCCTCTCTCTCTCTCTCTCTCTCGACGTAACCCATCGCGGCTCTTCCTGCAGCGTATTTTTTTTTTATCGTTATTATTATCGAGTCGAGCGCTTTTTACTTTCCTTGGTTTCCTAGCGCGGGCGCACGTGGCGCTCGAGTGCGCCTATACCGCTATACACTGCAAAAAGCTGCCAATTAAACAATTAGCGCGCGCTTTTCTCCCGAATAGCAGCTTCGTCATCAAGAGCAAACACACGCGTAAACCTAGCGGATCGCTCCTATCTCCGCAGCTTTGTCGATCGTGTCGCAACTTTTCTAATAATCTTTTAAGTATTCGGCTCCCGCTGATACAGCTTATTATCGCCGTCGCCGCCGCGTCTCGACTCGAAAACTGGAGCAAACTGGTTTAGCCACACGCAGAAAGCAATATATGCTTGTACATACACAAAGACTATAGTTGGAATTTTCAATCAGACACTGTATTCGGCACATTTTTCCGTTTTTCACCTGAGTGTGTGTCTCTTTAGCGCTATCGCGTGAGATTCCGTGCCAGTCCATTCAAATGACGGCCGGCTTATCAATTATTCATCGGCTATCCCGTCAAGGTCAGGCCGGCGAGCGACACGCGCTCGTGCATATAGCTATATGTATATATATAGGCGATACTCGTGGGTATAAGCCGAAAGAGAGCGGGCGATTTATTTTCGGATGGCTAATCGATGTACGATAAAAGCTTAAAGGAAGAACGATCGATATTCTGTGGTACTTTTGTTTTGGATGTACCTGTGTGAATTTTGTGCGCATAACGTTTGGAAACACATCGATAAGATCTAGACGATTCTACACTACGGCGGAGCTGTGAGAAAAAAAAAAGAACGAGTTTGTACAGGTGTGTCGGAAAGCCGTCTGCTCGAGCACGCGTCGCACAGCGAGTGTAAAAAATATGTTGGACATGGATTAGAAAAAAATTTGATATTAAAAGATCGATTAATCTCAAACGCGCTGTGTATATCGTAATTTTTACAAACAAAAATCGCTCGCGAACAATCGATACCAGGGCGCACACATTCGAGGCATTAGTATATCAATTAAAACTCGAACAATAATCCATTTCCGCGTATGCGATCTGCAATTTAATACCCCCGATTGCGATCGCGTAATTATAAAAAGAATCCCGCGATATTCCGAAATCACGCGGTTATGTTTTTCTGATCGCTATCGGTATAGGTATCGCTAATCGATATACCCGAATTGCTATATATACTGAGAATTGTCGCTCTGTACGCACTGTACACACACACACACACACACGCATAAGCTCTCTCGCGCACATATGATTTATGTAACGCGCGCGACTAGCGCGTGTATGTAGACATAATTTCGCGGAGAAACTTTTATGGAGCGACTTTTAAGACGGCGTAATTGATGGCGAGACCGTAAACCTGACGGCTTATTCGTCGCCCGCCAATGTGCGCCATTGTCGCTTACGTTTTGCCTACTCGCGTATTAAAAGGAGAGAAGAAAAAAAGCTGCGGGGATAAATTGCTGCGGTACGTTTTACGGCGCCGATAAAAATTAAAAACTAATCAGCTGTGCGTTACGCGCTATACCTATATATACATTCTCTCTTGTTTTTCTCGCAAAGCTGCATAGCGCGTATATCTGAGAGTATCCTAAGTTTTCGATATCGGCCGCGTTTATATAGTGCGCGTGCAGCTGTCTTTTCGAGTCAAAAATCAACTTAGCGAGTCAAAATTAGCGACATGCTCGAAAAGTTCCGCTCCGAGCAACGTCAATGGCAAGTATATAGCGAGAATATTTTTGCCCGAAAAGAGAAAAATGAGCTGTAGAGTCGAAAAAAAAAAATAGTCAACGACGACACATCGCGGAGAGAACGTGTCCGGCTCTGAGGGACTAATGACGCAAGCGAGGCACGTATAATACGCGCCGTGACGTCATCGCGCGCGGTGCAGGACTAGTTCGCGCGGGGGCTTCCCCCGAGAATAAGGAACTTTCCTGCACGAGGATTGCCTGGTGTGTTTTATGAAAATATACGTTTAAAATTCCATTGCCCTCTCGGTCTTTGTTTTATCGCGGCTGCGAGCGGTGATTTTTCGGAAATCGATATACTTCCCTCATTTAACCGCGACTCGACTTTCATTATCTTAACGAAGAATAATGCTCGCCGCCGCTATTCTTTTAATTCGGTCTCAGCTAATTTAAAAGGATCACTCGCATTCAGCAATGGCTTTTAATTTCCGTGTACGCGAACTTTTTATCTCCTCAATGTTCACCTTTAAATTCGACGAATCACGGCGTAGACACCTGCGCGCATCCGCGCGAAACGCATATCGGAATAGATTCCGGCCGAAATGCAGGTCAATCGGCCTTTGCTGATTCCGTGATTTCACGTATGGATAGGTTTGACGCATCGGAGCTCGCTCGCTCGCTGCACATAAGCCCCCAGTGCAGCGAGTGTCGTCGCGATCCATTGAATTTAAAATGCGCCCAAACCTATTTATATGTAACGCATCGTTTCGCGAATGAAAAAAAAGGGAAAGAGAGAGAGATGCGACCGAGACCTGCATATCACTCGGGGGATGATGAGAAACGAGGCCGAGTCTAGAGAGGCAGAAAGAAGAGGAGCGGCTCGCGGAGAGATTGAACCGTCGGACGTTGTTTGTTCTGCTCTCTCTCTTCCCGTCTTTTTTTCGCTCAAGCCAAATATAAGAGCCCGGGCCCTTTGTTTTCCTCGAGGCGCTTTCAAGGACGCTCTCGACTACTTTTCGATATATATATATATACCTATACGTATATCTGCATGATAAATGCGGATGTAATTTTTTTTTCGCGGCCTCTGGCTTTGTCTTGGCCTTTCAAGTGAGTTACTCGCTCTGAGGCCGCGATGAGGATATTTTTTTCGACAGCGAAAGACGAGCCGTAATCGTTGGCTAATCGAAGTATCAAGTTTGCCTCCACGAATAGAGACCGCATTGCTATCGCTATGTATACGAAAAAGCTCCCGAGAGTTAATATTGGCGCACAACTCGCTCTCCTCCAGACACAATAATATAACGAAAGATTCCACACTGGCCTGATATCCCGCTAAGAATTTACGACCATTGACTCATTTTCTGCTGCATCGCGGGCCGATCGAAAATTTCCAGACGCAGAGCGACTGCACTTATCAGCTGCGGCCGCAAGTTCTAATCGAGCGAGGACGCTTAAAATTCGATCGCTCGATAGTAGACTCTCGCGGAAAAGAAAGAAGAAGCTTTCATCGCTGCAAAGCTGCCCACGTGTAGGGAAGAGAGTCAAAGGAGGAGCTGAAAAGGAAGAACACACAGAGGACAGCGGTTGGCGAGATGAAAGAGCGCGCAGGCAAAGCCCGAGCGCAAGCTCGATCGATCGGCCGACCTTCCGCGTCAATTAAACTGAACTGCGCGCGCGAGAGGCTGACTGAGAGAAGAAATTAACGTGTAATATACACTTTCTGCTTTTCGGCTCGCCCGAGAGAGCAGGTCACTGACTGCTGGCTGAAGCACGAAATTCAACGTGTCTCGTGGAGAAAAGCTCTCGGAATAAACGTCGGAAAAAAAAAGAAGCTAGAGAGAAGGAAGAAACGCGAGCTGCAGCTGTCGCAGTACAGTCTCTGCTCGAGGGTGAATAGCGAAATTCCGATCGCGCAGGCTGTATATTCGCGGAGAAATGCATAATGCATGTAGTTCGGGACTTTGTGCAGAGCCGCGGAAGCCGCGAGTGAAAATATATTCGATTGCGTGTGTGCCGAAGGATATTGGCTCGAGCTTTTTGTCTCGCCTCTCGCTTATAATACACTTCTTTTGTTCTTAAAACTGGGGCGTGAAAAAGATTGACTATATAGATAAACTAGAGACTATTAGCGCGATTGTACTTTAATCGAGACGCTGCGCGCCGGCTCCCGTTAAATCCCAGTCGAAGAAACTCGAAAGAATTCCTCCTACACAAAGCGATCGTCGGACGTTATATAGAGAAGGAGATCGAGTAGAAGTTTAAAAAGCCACTTCTCTGCAAGTCGAGTAATTAGCTCGTCGGGTTTTAAGAGGTTCCTTCGGAATAGCTTTTTGCGAGCCAATATATATACCAACTTCGAGATCAATGGTACATCTCGAAAGGGTATTCCCGTCGTTCGCATGAATCTAATCTGCCGGACGGCGAAACAAAAGCAAAGCGGCTCGATCGATCACTGCGGCGGCAATTGGCGCTCTCTCTCTCTCTCTCTCTCTCCCAAGAAGCGCGTTGGAGCATCGACCAACTCGAAAGGAGATTTGTCGCACGCGCGCGCGTGTCGAGGAAGATCATCGGCCATGTAGGACGTTTAATGAGCGCAAATTGACGGGATCGCGTCGAAATGCGAATTGAGAGAGTGTCTAAGCTAAATATATCCGATTGCGTTCGTCGACGCTCGTTGAGCTCGGCTATATAGTATAGCTGATCGTGTTTATATCGCCGACTAAAAATTCATCGTTTGCACGTCCAAGAAAAATATTACATAACGCTTTATACGATCGTCAACACACACACACACACAACGAGCGAGTCTAGTTCAGCCATCGCAGCTGAGGGTAAAACTTTGCGAAACGCGGCCGTTAAAAACGTTTTTAACGTCTCCACGAGAAAGAGAGAGAGAGAGAGAGAGAGAGCCGGACGCGTAATTGGCATTAAAACTTTCGGAGCATAATCGCGTTCGTGGGGGAGTACATTATACCGTGTGCGAGTTGTTCCGAAGGAGCTTTCGGTTCATCTAATTTTAAAGTTTGCCGCGCTTCGCACTGGGTCAAGGGAGAGAGAAAGAGAAAGAGAGAGAGAGAGAGAGAGAGTTACGCGTGAGTAGCTGTACTTTTTATCCCGGAATCCCCGGCTGCCGATCGGGGAAACTAGTGGCCGAGTAGATAAGTTCCGGGACGGCTGCTGGCGCTGCAGAGATTTAGGGGCTGTAAAATTCGAGTTTCGAGCTATTCGAAGTTGCTGAAAAATTCTCTCGCGACAGCCGCGAGGACGAGGAAGTTTATTCGAAAATTTCGTATTTAAATTCATCACGCTTTCCCCGGCCGTTCAATTAATCCCAAAGTGCAACAGCTCTGTCTCTCTCTCTCTCTCTCCCAAAATAAGAACTGAAAGCAGCCCACGCCAGCTGACAAGCGGCAAAAGTTTGCAAGCTCCGGCCGAAATAATTCGAGCCATTACGCAAGAGCTTGCGCGCGCTGGAGAGAGAGAGAGAGAGCGGCGGGTTCCTGGTAACCCGAGAGCGAGCTTTAGATGATGCGCGCGGATTGGGATTAATTTTCAGGCAATTTGTATTGTCGCCCATATATATATATACAGCCCTTGTTGTCGGAGCGTTAAATCGCGCGTTTCAATTAGTCGACACGCGCCCCCTATAGCTGAGAGTTGACTGCGGATTTGTTTATTTTTGCTATGTCGTACGCGAAAAATAGCTCGAACGTGATATAACGCGCACACGCGCGGTAAAATGGCAGAAAGAGAGAGAGAGAGAGAAGCACGAGTCTGCGCCCGTCCTCGCGCGCTTATAATTGCTTATGAATAAATTTGTAAACATTATACGAATGAAGGCGCGATCGATATACGTCGACTCACGCTGCTCTATATGATATCGTAATCGGATCGCGATAAGCTGTCGAATCGTCTGATTGTATAGCACGAACTTATAATTATTATTTCTTTTATTTCAAAGCTTCGAGAAACGCTGCAGCTACACGCGTAACTCAATTATACCATATATAAGTATGCTAAAGTTCAGTCGCCATTAAAATGCAAAATACGCGTGTGATTGCGAAACTTTTTCCAAGGTCTGCGCTGCTCTGCTCTCGCGAATTTTCCGACGGATATAAAATGATAGCGCGGGTCAATGATTTTTCTTCGCTATCTTGCGCCTCTGCGAAATTTCTTCAGCGACTATACCGCGCTATCGCGGTTCCGAAAATTCAATCAACGCAGCGTCAAGTGTAAATCAGTCTCGAGAATTTTTAGCCCCACTTTTCTAAAATCTACCGCCGCTGCATCGGATCCTCGTTTAATCGTACGATAAGACGCTCGGCAAACAAGGTGTAATTACGGCGCGCGTCGCTGCAGCACATCGTTAGATAATTAGACGCGGGCGAGGAATAGTTATAAGTATACAGCGGGTTAAATTCGAGGATGGAAGACTCGAGAAAGTTATTAGGGGTTTTTTTTTTCAAATTTCAAAGTCGATAAATAATTCGAAGGATGTACACAGACAGACACTTGCGCGCTCGTCGAGGCGGAACAATATTTGTTATCGGCAAACAATAGGGAACAGACATGGTTCTGCTATATACGTATAAATACTTATATACAGTAGAAAGTAGTATAAGAATACGTTATTTGATGCCTCTAGGCCCTAATATGATTAATTGAAAATTCTTATGTTTGACTAGTTTTTAAAACGGCAGCTCTCCAAGATGGCGGCTCAAAGGATAAAGACCTAACCTAACGTACGGGCATTTGAGTACATAAATTCAGTCATCATGAATCTATCTCTCATCTCTATTATCATTTTGGAGTAAAGAATGAGGTTATTTGATGTATTAAAATTTACATGCCTTTGTACATCCATATATATTTTCATCCTTCGCGCCGCCATATTGATCACGTGAGCTCTCAATCGTTAAAATGTATCATTAGGAAACCGAATTTTCAAAACAATATTACTTAACAAATATTGCAGTAAAAATCGTGACTCTTGTACTTTTGCGTAAGATTTATCCTTAACTTGATTTTAAAAAAGGTTTTAAAAATCATGCCTGTCCCCTGTATTATACGGATCGTCATCGTTGCGCACACACGGCCGATAGGAATCGCGCTGATGTAAATAACTGGATCGTGAATTTTGTCACTGTTGTTCTTGGCCTGCGCAATATCTTCCTATATAGGTACACAGGGGGTCCATGAAAATGATTTAAAGCACGTTTATTATCTCCCTTCGCCCGTGCACTGTGCACTTGACGGCCGATTTAATCGCTGGCTATCGCATTTCGATCTACCTGATCCTACTTACGTACGAAAAATGATCCTTTCCAAAATGAAAAAAAAAAAAAAAAAAAAAAAAAAATCACACAAACACGCTCCTACCTTCAGTGTCGCTCAACGTCGGTCCAGTCCAGTCGTCTGCCAGAAGGAAGGAGTACTGAAAATTTCTTCAACGAATAATAATTCAAAGTCTATCCCCGGAAAAGACCGTCACAGGCAGTCTCTCAGGATGCCAGTTGACGTAGCGGCGCTGGCATCTCGGCGGAGCTGTGGGCACTTTGCTCATCGCCGACTAACCTTGCACTAACTGCGCGCCGTTTGCTCGGGCTATCTCGGACTACGGCTTTTTCGCCGCCACAGATCGAGCGAGGCTATGGCGATGCCTGCAGTGTCTACGCCTTTGTGTGCATGCGTGGACAGAGAGGCTGGCTGGAGGGCACGCGACGAGGCGATGCATCGGCCGGATATAGCCTTGGTAACCTTTGCTGCGCCTCGACGCAGGCCTTTGTTCGACGGACTGCTGGATTTTAACGCGAGATTCTACGCAATCTACAGGGGATGATACCCGCGAACTCGACTCGTTGCTTTCTCAAGACGCGTTTTATGAGACTCGGTCGAGGGGGACGCGGGGGTGGCGAATTTACCGGAAACGGCGAGCCGTCATCCGGCGAATCCTCGCAGTGTCAGTAGAACAAAGCCCGAGAAGAGACATCGCGAGAATATCCGAGACCGAGAATATAAAGGGTCTGTAGGTGACACACGCAGGCCTAGTGGCCCCGTTGCTCGCTTGTCCCATTATTGTGCGCGCGAAGATGGCGAGGCAACGTAATGAAACTAACTGGCCCGCTCGCTATATCTATACACACACACACACACACACACTGCTCGGCCGCTACTGCGACAATTAAGCCGACAGCGCTCGACGTAATGCTTAGCATATAAGCGGGTCGGGTTGGGCGCGCTATGGTACCTTGACATCGGCGGCGGAGGACGAGCAGTAGGTGCTGATCGTAAAAAGCGCGCTCCGAAAACACGAGGAGATTTACTTTCCGAAGCAAAGAAGCCTATCCGCTCGATATAGCCGAACGTACGACATCTTTTGAGGCCGAGAGCGTCAACGGACCGGATCAAGCACTCGATCGTGTGTACATCCCACGCAGAGAGGCGCACCGCAAGCAGTCGTGCTCTGCGGTTTGATGAGACTATGCACGGCTCGACGGACGCGTGGATGGACCGAATCGATCGGGGATGCTCCGCTGTAACGATTCGGCGAATTTAGTGAGTATATATATGGTAATTAGGTATACGATGAACATTCACCCCTCGGACCTTATGCGGAAAGCTTTTCGCGGTGGCAAAATTCATAAGAATACATTACCCCAACCAAATCCCACCTAAGCCCACCCTTCGCGTCGCTCCGTCGAAATCAAAACGTGCATCCATATTTCATGGCTCGACGATAAGCAGCCGAAATACCTCCGCATTTTTCCGAGACATTCCTTTCACGTGCATACCAATGCATCTCTAAATGCATCGCGACGACCTTCCTGCGCGAGTAGAAATCAATTTCTACCCCATATCGAGTCTATACCCATAAACACGCGTCGCCGGTTACGCCTGCAGATTCCTTGTGTCGAACTTTTAACCGCCGCCGTCAGGAGATTGTTTTTTTTTTGTTTTTCTTTTGCGGCTTCCATCTATTCGACGCTTTTCACATTTATCTATAGGTACAGCATGCGCATTTATATAGAAATACGTAGCCGAGCTTCGAGTTGAAATATTGCGCCGGATGAAAAATCAGCGGGGCGAGTCTTTCTTTGATTGTAAAACCTGCTGGTCCTTGAAATGAAAAAGAAACGCGACGGTACATCTCTCGCTGCGCTCGTGAAATTCCGCGGACTTGATTCCTCCAAGTGGAGCGAGAGTATATAGGTATTGATCGAAAGTCGATGGTTGCCGGGGTGTATCTCGAGGATCGATGTGTTTTTATTTATTTATTTTTTTTTTTTTCAAAAGAGGTCGCGCTGTGAAATTGCCAACGTTTCCGGAAATTCAGGCGCGATTTTGACATCGCCTAATTACCAACAACAATTAAAGTAGGTTAATTCCATCGCATCGAGTTTCCCGCGGCGCACGAGTCTGAATATCAGCGAGCAGTCGCTCATTTGCAGATACATTAACAACGGGATATGCGCGTGTACGTGTGGTACTCGAGGGCTGTAGGTATGTATATATATATATATATATATAGTTGCAGACCGCATTCACGAGTGAACTACATTTTTTTCTCGCATAAACGTAGCTCTGTGTTTATGTTATGAAGTGGGCGCGTGGATAGCGACGAGGAAAATGGAAAAGCGGTCGTGCGCCACCTATCTTCGTTGGCCGAAGAGAGCCGAAGAGTTCAAGGGGTTGGAGAAGAGCCTGCGTTCAAATAAACTCACTTTGCTTGACTACTTTCGACTGCTGTCTGAGCGCTTACCGCTTATAGTCGCGTTATTACGGAAATTACTAGGAATTGCGATTGAGGGTGTACATACCCACAGCCCTGTGTTTATTTATAACTAGAATCGAGTGATATTGTTCAAGAGAATTATCCTATAGTTCCGGAATACACGCAACTCGTCGAACAACATTCCTCCGCGATTCTCCTGCAGCCCTTTCTCACCCCCTTATACATTTTCACCCATTTGCAACACCTCTCCGCCATCGCAACCCTCTCGAGCGACGCGCACGTTCTCCATATATTCCTCGCGAGAAGAGTCGCGACCACCACCCCCTCGAGGGTCATCCGCCAGCCTGAGGGCGAGAGAGAGAGAGAGAGAGAGAAAGAGCCCAAGGCTCCTGGCGGGCCTGGGCGAACCACCAGTGCTAAGGCGACGCACACACACACACACACACGCACACACGAGTCAGTCGGTGCTCTGGAGGGGTGGCATGCGCGCGCCGCCGCAATCGCGGTTCGTCGGCTGCTCCGCGAGTTCGCCTCTCAGTCAACCCTGTAACCCCCGCGAGCTCGGATCGGACCTGCACAGCCGCCGCCACCGCCGCCGCGCCAACGAGTCTCGCCGATCACGTGGAGACTGACTCGCGCGGGTGGTGAAAGAGAGTGCGACTCTGTATACAAGTGCGCTGCGAGGGGGTGCGAACGGATTTTTCTCCCCCGACGGTGAGTACATCGTAAACACACACACACACGCACACACGCACACACGCACGCACACGAGAACGTTAGACGAAAGCTTCTTCGGGGGGCTAGTGCCGACGCTGCTGTGCAGGTGTGTATCGATTCGAACGAGCGAAGGGCTTGGACGCTATACCGCGGGGCTAGAGTCGCGGATATATACTTCACGGCAGCGATCGCGAGCGAAAATAGATTCGACGGATCGGAGTAGGCTACTATAGAGCCAGCGGATTGTATTATTTTTTATGCGCGCTCGATATAGTCTGCCTATTCTAAATGTGCGCATGTGTTTTGATTTCGAACGCGGAGGATAAGAAGCACAGCTGGCCTGATTCGATTTCGCTTTTTTCCACGACTTTTCTCCGTCACTCGTCGCTGTTTGCCGAGAAGCTGCACAGTTCGTTTCGCGCCCATTGTTGACTTCTTTAATCAACGACGCATACGAATGCCGAACAAAGCGCGCCGTTTAGAGCTTTCGCTCGCTTTTTTTTTTTAAAGCTTGTTCGGGTGGATTTTTCAGGAAAAAAAAAACAATAGCACTCGATGATTATTCCAAACAAAGTTGGCCCGCGACTTTCCCAACCCCGGGAATCATCCGGTTTATAATACCCGTTAAAAAGGCAGAGAGCATCAACGGTGCTTAAGAGAAACTTTAAATCATTCGCCGAGAGAATCTCATTTAACTTTATTCAATTCGAATATACCGATCGAATACATTATACATTTTCATCTCCCTTTTCCGAGTGACGCATATGCGCGAGGAGAAAAAACAAGAGCGCACTGCCAATGAAAAAAAGCTGTCTTTGTATTCCTCGCGGAATGAAGAAGTCGTGGATAAAATTCCTACGCGCGCGCGCGTCAATCATCAGAGAGCAACAGTAATTCTCTGCGCCGAAATCGCACGCAACGCGGTCCACTCGCGATCCTTGCTCCCACGCGAAGTCGCGAACGCAATTATACCGTGTACAGTAGTCCTCTCGCGGCCGTTGTCACTTTTGCCTAAAGCGCGCGACAAATCGATTTCAATTTACCGACCTGGAATTCCGCCGAGAGAGAGAGAGAGAGAGAGAGAGAGAGAGAGCCCACTGTGTCTTTGGGGGAAAGGAGTTTTTATTAAGCTGGATGGTTATAGGACTTTGTGTTTTGAAATCGCGATATGCCAAAGTCTCGCTCTGACGGGAATCCTATCGAAAACAGACACGCAGTTGTCGTTCGATCTGAATTTTTAATCGACGAAAAATGTATGCCGAATATTTAAAGCCGAGCTTTTGCGCGTTGGTACCCATTATACCGTCGACACACAGAGCGATCGGAAAAAGTTTCAAACCCTCGCTCGGGGGTGTACGGTATCAGTCGAAAAAAAAGCGGGAAAGTCGAGCTTGCGAAACTGCGGAGAAAGAAAGGGGTATTTGTTTGCGCGAATTTCAATGTTTGCCCAGCGCCCAGACCGTATAGACTCTCATATTTCGGCTGTGCAGTGTTCAAAAAGGGCGTAACTCTACGGAGTTAAATTTCACGGAAAAAATCTCTTCGGATCGGCAGTGACGCGCACTTGTTCCCAGCACTCGCGGAGGAACCGAAAGCTTGGAGTGGCAACTCGACCCCACTATACTACTGATGACATGTAGCTATCTCGTTAGAATTCCTCCCTCTGTCTTTCAATCTCTCGCTCGATTCACTCGAGTGGCTGCAGGGCTCAAAGGGAAAACGCCTCGCGACGTCGAACGCAGAAAAAGGCGGAACCTCCTGACGAGCGGATAATGAAGAATCGACGGGATCTCCGACTGCTGACGCGCGCTTGTCGCTCTCTGTGTATGCGTGTGTGTGTGTGCGTGTGGGATGGAAGAGCTCGAGGGGGGAGAAAATGGAGAGAAAATGAGGGAGGCGGGATGGCACATTTGTTCCTGCGCTGGATTGGAAATTGGCATGTGTGCGACTGCAGGCTTCAGAAGGGCTCTTTACACGGCTGTCGCTCGGGAAAAAGATTTCTCTCTTTATTTTTCCTGCACGCGTGTTTGCGCATCAGGGAGTCTTCTGCTCCGGATCGATCCGCGCCGGTATCCAAGAGGAGCATCGCGCGCACACGACGATAAATCGCGATACAAGACGTGTATACTGTACATCCACGAAAATCCTCGAATCTCGGTACACACAGCTCGTAAAAAGTGCGTTAACGACGTGTACACAGCACTGCGGGCCGATGCGTGTATCCGTTATTTGTAAACTTTGAAATCCCGCACGCCTCGCTCTCGTTTTATCAGCCACTTCTTGGAAGAAAAAAACTATCAAAGACAGGCGTAAAATAAAACAGCGCGTCTTTTTCGCAGTTTACAGCCCCGGCGGCGTTAGAAGAAGGGAAGAGAAAAGAGGCTTCATTCTCACCTAATGATTCTTTATACTCGCGCTGAGAAAGAAGAACAAAGGGTCGGAATTCTCGTCGAATTGGAATTTATATCTCGAGGTGCGAGAACGAGTTATACGCTCTCTAATCGCTCTTTTTCGGAGAGAAGAAAAACACAACAGCGAATAATAAACCGCAAACTTCTCGCTGCGCGGTAGAAGAGTTTCAATTAGGTAAGTGGAGAGTCCACGTGCGGCGCCTTTAATGAAGCCTTAATTAAGAAATGATCGGACGGAGCTAATACTCGGATCGGAATTCCGCGGCTCTCCATACGCGCGAGGGACGTTTTAATTAAGTAAATAGCTTCCATTATCACGCGCTGATGATTGAATTCGAAGATTCTAAGAGATCAGAATTTTCCCTAATACGAGCCGACGTGAATATCAAGATCGAAGGAGTACAGGCCGCGGCGATCCATCAAAACGTCGCGTTATATACGCTATATTCGCAACGTATGATGCATGTAATCATCGGTCAAAGTTATAAAAATCCGAGAAGAATCTCGATTTATATTTTCCACGAGGGCAACCTCGACCTCGCGCTTTTATTCCGTTTATCACCATATAAACCGTTTTACAGCACCGCACCGGATCGATACGCAACAAATCGCGAATTAAATTCTCTCCGATCATGCCGCTTTCATTAAAAAGGCCCCCCTCTCGAAAAAAAATCTCGCAAAGCGCGAGAGTATACAGGAAAAAGCTTCAACTTCTCCCCTTTGCCTACGCAGTTGGCGGAATATCGGGCAGCTATGAAAACGCCAACTCACGCACGAAAATATCGCCGGAACTCG
The DNA here is from genome assembly GCF_009193385.2 of Nasonia vitripennis. NCBI lineage: Eukaryota > Metazoa > Arthropoda > Insecta > Hymenoptera > Pteromalidae > Nasonia > Nasonia vitripennis. The sequence goes on along the minus strand of NC_045759.1, from coordinate 19,999,221 downwards.
ATTATACACCAAAGTAATTTTCTCGGAGGACTACGCTGTCTTCTGTACTTCGTCCAGCTCGAGTTTCCTTCATTAGTTAAAAGGGTTTCGCACGCGACCTTCGCGAGAATCATTATAATCACGGCTGAATCACAGTGTCTTACAAGAAGTTTATCGCCGTTCCGGAAGAATCACCAGCTGACGTCGCGAGATCCGGTGCAGCTGTCGGATTCGAGGCAGAAAAAAAAAAATAATCCACGCAGTTTACCGACGACGAAGGCTTCGCCTCCCCATCGGCTAAACAACTGCGACGCAGATAGAACGAGGAGGAGAGACTCATTATAATCGTCAGCATTGTACGGCGCAATTATCACCGGGCAATTTCGGAGAGGGCCCGCCGTCGCGGCGAGTGCAATTAAGCGGACAATTAGCCGGCGACACTGGGGCCAAGGTCATAGAGACGCTTGCGCGCAGTATAGACGACACAATATGCCGGAATCCTCCCGACAATGGCCCGAAAATGATGATCATCATCATCAAACAATCGCGACTGTCGAAAATTGCGATCGTAAACGTTCTTCTATACTCTTGCGTATTGCGAATAGGAGCCGTGATTAATGTGCGGCCAAAGGCGACACTCTATTCTCCGGATTTATATCTGGAATGAAAAAAAAAAAAAGGCCGACGGCGCAAAGAAAATAAGCCCGTATACATCATCGCCGGACTATATGCGAGATCGAGAATTCTCTCGTTTGTGTATAAAACTACGTTGTTTTCCTAACGAGTGTTTTGCAAGAAACTCTCGCTGTGAAAAGCATTATTTTTCCTCGTCGTTGTCGCTGCCACGCAGTCGCGCAAACTAGATAGCTTATACGTAAAGGAAAAGTTGAGCGAAAAACGAAACTGCGTTAAGGAAGTTCTGTCACGAGTTCCAGCCCTAAAAGTGCAAATGTTTCCTCTCGCCAACTCTCCCGTGGGGATGTAGCTCGAGTTGGTCCACACGTAATAAATAATATACCAACGTGTGGAGATTTTCGACAATTTTCAGTGAAATTCGACTCTTTCCTCATAGCCATACATCATAGGCTTGTCTCTCTCTCTCTCTCTCCCATAAAGCATAGCATCGTGCGCGGCGACGTAAAATTCTCCTCCTCGTGCTTTATCGGCGCCGGAATTTATCGCTACGAAAATTCCAGCTTCAATAATTCATCCCTCGCGAACGCACGTTTATTATACTCGGCGACATTTTTCAGCTGCGTTTGTTTACTCGAAAAGTTTCGGGGGGGGGGGGGAGTGAGAAAAATTGGCGCGTGCCGGTCGAATTAAGCTTAAGCGGCCGGAGCTTTCGTGGAAAAAAAGCTCACCTCATTTAGCGCGCCGGAGCTAAGTAGCGAGTGAGGAATTTTAAAAGCTCCCTCTCGAAATTTAATAAGCGCAAAGAAGAGTAGAGAGAGAGAGAGAGAGAGAAAGAGTGGCCCTCTGTGAGGAGCGAGAGTTCATTTGTTGAAAAATTGAAACGGTCGTCTGCTATTCGAGGCGAGCTTTTGTGCTTTACGTTCAGCTCTGTCGAGTTGGCGGATCTGGATCCCGATTTTTCGCTTCTCTCGACGATCGAGATTATACACTAATTTCATCAGACACTCGTACCGCTGCTGCGAATTGAAATTAATCATCGTTAATATACACCACTTCTCCGTCGATGTTATCATAACACGCTCAATTTGCATACATTAGCGTCGAATGAGCGAGGACGGCTCGTTAAGCAGATTACCCCTAATGTATATACGTATACAGTACAAAGTTCGCCCTCTCGAAGTCAATCCGCAGAAGTGAACATGAATTAGTATATTTCGTCGAGGGGGAGAAATCTCGGCAATCTTGTGAAACGCTCGTGAAAAAAGTTGACGCACAGCTTGATAAAAAATTCAGAGCGCCGCGCCACGAAGCAAAACGGCGAACACCTGCTTTGAATAATCGCGCGCGGGTCCGCGAATGAGCGCAAAAAACGGGAGAGGCGAGAGTAGGTGGAAAAGCTCATCGCTGCTACACTCGGAGCGTTCCGTGTCAAGTGCTTTTCGTTCGGCGACGTGTGTGTGTGTGTGTGTGTGTGTGTGTAAGCCGCTTCTGCACGCGTTAGCGAATTTCTATATTTTCATCGATGCAGCGGTATGTTGTTCGGCTGTATATGTGTGTGCGGGAGATTGAATCGGGTCGAGGAGCCGTGGTTTGGTCTTTGCGTGGGTGAAGCTAAGGATGTCATTACATAGCACGTGGACTCGTTAAAGGTGTGGGAACACTGTGGTCTGTAAATCTGAAACGATGTATAATCTCGAAATTTCAATCGGGATATTCCCCCGTTTGAATCCATCAGAATTACAAAAAATCAATCGTCAACAGCACATCGATACCGCGTAGAATTTTTGCTTCGGTGCATTCTATAATTCATCGATTCACTTCACGCCCATTCCGAATTTCCCTTACCAGCCAAACGCTCCTCTTTCTCGATATTACAAGCTCGGCTCCGCGCGTCCTTTCGAGTAGCCTCGTTCTATCGCCGGCGCGTAAACAGCCGAGGGATTCCACGCGCCGAATCTCGGGTTATTAATCGGCGCGCCTTTGACGGCGAGCTCAGCCGAGTGTATTCGACGCATCTTCAGGGCGAAGAGAAAGTGCGGGATGAAGACGAAGGCGAAGGCCTCCGATCGAGGCGTTGGACTCGAGCTGACGATCTGATTGATCGAGTATACCGACGATTTTTTCCTTGGAAATTGGACTTTCCCCCTTAGTGCGTACATAGTGTTCGAGCTTCTCCGTGCGAAATTACAAGAAACGGCGCGAACTCCGCGAAGAGCAAAAGTCGCGCTGCTACTAAGCGCGTCGTAACCGAGCCCGTCTATACGCGATGTATTAACTAGTCCAATCTAACTTCTCTCTTATATACTCTCGGCTTCTCCGAGCCACCCGATACCCGCACCGCCGCTGCTCGCTTCTGTATGCAGTGTATTATACACACAAGCCAGGGGTGCGGGTACGGCGAGAGTTATACACATATACATATATATTCAGGCACAAGAGCGGTTTAATCATTGTCGGGGCTGATAGCGTTTATATCTGTTAGTTGCGCCGTTTGAGCGCCAGTAGATCGGGATCCATTAGGAGAGGCGGCTGAAAAAACTCGCTTCCGCAGGTGGATGCCGATGCTCTTCTGATGTATATAGCGGTCGACGAATTTCAACGAGGCCGATAATGGATCCTCAGGGAATACGCTATCGACTTACTTTTTTGTTCGGGATAATGGATACACAGTTTGCTTTTTTACAGTCGTATCCGAGTATTCCTCGCGTATATTGTTCTCGTGATTTATTTCCGCCCCCGCGCGCAGTCAAAATTTGCAAAAACCCTCGACGAGATCTTTTGTTCTCGCTATTTCCCAAACATTGCGTCGCTGCTGTACACTTTTTCCCAAAAAAAAAAGCAAAACTATTTCCACTCACCGCATCGTCCTCCAACGTTTCCACGAAAATGTTGGTCTTTTCGAAAATTACACTACTACGATACAAAACTCGGCTTTGCAACATATACCCATTTCGGATTAAATATTTAAATATTTGAAGCCAACGACGGATATCGGCGCGACGTGTTGCGACGGTAACGCGGCTCTGGGCAAATGTTTACTTTTTTTTACGGCGCTTCTGCCACGTTATTAGCGATCGTATAATTCCAACGCGGTTTTACGCGCGTGTACTTGTATCCTCTGAAATTGAAATTCATCCGCAACGCTCCCATCGATGTAAATAAGAGACAAGCGAACGCGCTGAATCGGCGCAAGTGTGCAAGTAGTAACGGTCGCGCTGCGGTGCGGCATTGGGTCGGCAAAGCCACCGCACCTCTCTTCCCCCGATTCGAAGACAGGCCATCGTTAATTACGACCGCCCATCATATCCCTCTCGCGACTTTTATAATTTCCAGAGAAGGAGCAACGATTCCTTCGCGCCTTCGAGATCGAGCGGGGCGAATCCGATTAATTATACAGGTGTCGTCGACGCTACAACGAGCGTAATCGGTAATTAGCCCCGAAGCGACGCGAGTATGACGAGAGCCGCTCTGACGACGAGGTGCGAGAATATTGCGAGGAATCGATTCGATATATCGACGCAGCGGCCTTTTCGAAGTTTCAGCTGCGAATATATGTTCAGCGCGAGTTCTGATTGCAAGAGCAAACGAGAAACTGGTTCAAAGTTATCAGTCGCACGGTATAGACGTGATTTTACATAATACACTCTGTAAAGAGAGAAGAAAAACGAATGTTCCCGCCCAAGCCGGATCTCGAGATGAGGCGCTAATTGCGCTTCGGCTACTGCGTATCGTATAGCTGTCCCGCTGTGCGGTTTCCCATCAGAGTCTCTAATCGCGCGCCTGTGTCTCGGACAAACGAGCTTTTTTCTCCTCGTCGACGAGAGAGGCGCAGATGCGATGATGACAGAGAGACATAATGCGCGAGCTCTGATGGAGAGATTTTCTTTCGGATAATCGATATATCGTTGAAACTGGGCGCGACTGCGGCTTGTATACGCTGCGGAGACCGAAAATGCGGGTAAATATTTTTTACGGGTAAACGTTTGCTGATGGCGGATGAGAGTTTTGTCAACGAAGCTTTGTATTGTGAAACCTATACAACAGCGCGGCTGAGCATCTTGAATGGTATAAATTAGCCTTTCCATTTTTCTCTCTCTCTCTCTCTCTCCCATATAGAATATAATACCGTTTTTTCCCTCTGAGTATTAAAGCAAGTATTTCCTCGGAATATTAAAGCGACTCGACATTCGCGCTGTATGCGAGTCGGTTTTTCATCGTTGGCTCTCTATTCAGCTCGCTTTCCAATGGGGGAAAAATATGTATTCAATCCCGTGGATATTCACGAAACTCGTACTCATTCCGCCTAGGGCATAAGTTATTGCGAAAACAAAACAAAACAACAGGGCAATTCCACCAATCGCCTATATAATATCAGACATCGATCGACGCGAGCGCGAAAATCCCTCGGCGCAAAAATAACCCAACACGACATATAGCAGCCGGATCTCCCCCTTCGATATCAGGCTCCGCGCCGAAAAAAAAAAAAAAAAAAAAAAATAAGCCACCGCGACGAAAATAAACAGACGCGAAAGAGGTGATGAGCCGCGCGAGTAACACGCCTATGATGTATAGAGGGAAGAAGAGAAAGAGATCAGAAGCAGGTGCGGAAGGTCGCGGCCCTCGCGCGGGATTTTCAATGGACGAGCCGAGGAGTCGCGCGCATCCAAGGCCGACTCGGCGCACTCGTGCCATCGACTTTCGGCCCGCAGAGACTCTGCGCGCGTATATACATAGCCGACTTTCGAACTACCGCGACGAATATGCACACCGACGAGTCCATTAGCCGCGAAGAGAAGTTTCGGACTTTTTCGCCGCCGATTCAACGGCCCGACGTACTTAATTATATACAGAGTGTGTGCAGGTGAAAAGATGCTCTCGAGGACGAGGAATAAGAGTACGGGCGTAAAAGGCTTTGGACTGGCCTTATACATTGGAGTTTATCTCCCTAGTCGCCGAAATCAATTTTCCCTTTTTATATATATATACACGCCAAGAGCCGTGACGAGGAATTTTTTATCATTAAAAACTCGGCCATCAGCTCGGCGAACTTGCTCTCTTCTTCTCTCCCCGCCAAAGAGCTTAAGAGCGAGAGTTTTCCACTTCGAAGTTAATTAAGGGACAGAACACTCGGAATTTTCGCAAATTATGCAAGCTCCGATTTTCCTCCGCGCATTATGCAAACAAACGTATTACGATAGAATCCGATACGAATCTGCATCGAAAGCGATAGTCTCGAATTCGCGCTCGTATATTGTTTGTAGCAACAGCAGAGGATGATGATGAGAGAGAGTGAGAGAGAGAGAGAGAGAGAGCAAACACACGAAAGTACATATCCACGCGAGAGCTATACATGTATAAACGGCAGTAGAGCGCGCATCAATACGTCGGCTGCATTGTCCGGAACAATGACAGCCATAAATACGCGCCGCCGCCGACGTCCTCCAATTAATACTAGCCGACGACGACGCTGTAACAATGGCCGCTTTGGTACTTTGTTATTTTAGTGCCTTGTATATATTTCTAAACCGCGCGCCGCTATTCGACGTCTAACAGCTAACGATCGATCTTCATCGTGTAAACAGCGCGGTTTTCGATTTCTCCGGAAGATCGTGTTATATGTACCGTCAATTTAGTTCGCGTGCGCGTATATAAACTATACTGCTAACAGAACAGAGCCGCGGCGCATCTCGAAACTTTGCGCACGTTGTTAATTCGAAGTATATATAGGCAAGCGATGCTAATAGTTCGTTTTGTCTTGTTGCCGCGTTGGTTTACGCGCGAGTTTACACACGCGCGCGCGCGAACTATACGGGTCATAAAAATAGTTATAAATCAATGACAATAACCGCACGGTGAAATTACCGAAAGTCCTATCCGATAACCGCGCAAGAGAGAGAGAGAGCGAGAGAGAGAGAGCTTCGCTTTCTCTGCACGCGGTCTCTGATACCGGCGAGATAAACACCCCCTCGTTTTCGAGGGTAATGATCGGCTCGCGTGTGCGCCAATGCGCATCAGTGCAGAGCGTATATATAATCGAAATTAGAAAGCCACCGCGACTAGCGCCAAGTGGGAGCCGCACAAGGAACGATGGACGAAGGAGATAGTTCTCCCTTACACAATACCGCAATGAAGTCGTCGTCCGATCGCCCTTTTTAAAAAATACTCGGCTCGATAAGACAGCTCCGCACTGCAAGCGAGCAAGCATCGCATCGTCGCGGCGCATCATTCACAAGCGCTGCAGCAGCAGCAGCAGCTCGTGTCCCTTGGCGTTATCTCGTCCTCGGCAATAATACCTAGAGGCGCGCGCGGAAGGAAACCCGCCGGAGAGAAGAGGCGCGAGAAATATATAGGCCAGATAGATAAGCGCGATGCATCCGTATATATAGATATATACGACCTCGCGTGTGTCTGAGTTTCTACGCCCCCCGGGGCGCGGCTGCTGCGATTTATGCGCGAGAGAACGAATGGAAGCTGTGCAAGGGAAAACAAAGTTCGAGGGCTTTTCTCCGTTTTACTTTATTATATAATGTGCGCTCGCGGATTTTCGGATTTCGATAAAGCTCCGAGCGTAACTTGCATTATATTGTCCGACGCGCGCATATAATGTATATACAACAATAGCCGGCTGCCTTTCTGCTCGCGCTTAATATTCTTCTTTTCATATGAAAATATTCATATCTCTATCTCGGCTCGTTTTGACGTAAGCGTTACACGTAGCTGACTCTCGACGGCGGCGCTGAAGAAAAGTACGTTATGAAATCGAGCGAATAACGCGAAGTAAATATAAAGCACTGCACACGTGCGGAGTGACGAGTATATCGCTAATATAATAGGGTCGGAAAAGTGCATATATAATGTCGCGGAGAGGAAAATTTCAATACATCTTTGTGGCGGCCTTATATTCCGATACGTAATATGCTGGTTATATAACACGTGCATAAAAATGACCATTTTCGGCGCCTATAAAGTGGACCGAAAATAGGGTTTTCCGCGAGCGTCAGTCAAAATGTAGAGCAAGAGTCCCTGGTCATAATACCTGGTATAAATTAATCCATTTTCGCTCCCTGTATAAGGTAGAACGAGCCTAAAATAATTTGAGAATCGGAAATCGAGAGGAGCGAAAATGGTCGTTTTCGCCCCTTGTTGTACAATGTACTATTCCTCGTGGAGAAACTGATTCGACATACCGCAGTTGCTTCTTTTGTTTAACTTCGAACCGATTGCGCTAATATGAAATTTTTCCGGCTTGATAGAGAGGAAGCTGTATAAATAATAAAAAGAACGGGATCTCAGAGAGCTTCCTTATATTTATTCATTCTCTCGATCGCGTATAAGCTTCGAGCGAAACTCCCGTATCACGTATAGTATATCTATAAAAAAAATCACGCTCGCAGAGCGAGAGCTAGGAGCAAAGCAAACTTCTTGAAATCACACCTGTTCAGCGGCAGAGCACGTCCTCCTCCTCGCCGAGCCGTAAAAATCCCGCGGAAATAAAACGCGCGAAATATCGGGAAAGCTCTAACGGCTCTCCCGGAGGAAAATATCTATATCTCTCTCACGTATTTTTTCCGGGTATAGCAGTGCACGAGGCGTGAGATACGACGTGTATAAGAAGCTCTTCTGCGGTTCCGAGCGATCGAACGAGTTTTCATGTTTTTTTTTTCGCTACTTCGACGCGATACATAATCGCGTTCGAAAATATAAGGGACAGTTTCGAGAGAGATGACGAAATTCCACTTGGTCGCTCGCGATAAAGTGGCGGCGATCTCTCCTTGGAATAACTGAATTTCCAGCGCGCTCGGCGACATCAAAAGCATAATTCCATCGCGGATCGTGTCAAGTGGCACCTGGCAAACGCGGGGCTCCGAGAGAGAAAATTCGCACGTATAGTCGACTCTCTACGTCTCCGCATCGACGTTTTTTTCCCCAACGTACACGTATTGCAGGCGTATAATTTAAGTCGCGTGTGATATTGCACTCTCAAATTTTCTATACTCATTTCGCGTTATTATACAATCGAGATGGATTTCCTCCTCCGCGAGATATGCGGATCACACAGTCGGTTACGTTGTATACGCGGGAGGCATGGATTATCGGAGCGAGTAGTCGAACTTTTTTCCCCGAACGAGTTTTCTTATTAAATCTCCTCCTCCTCCCACGCGGTACACGGTATTATATGCCTACACCTTCGAATCCGCCCTTCTCGTGATAAGATTCGATCCGACGTTACGGAGAACCTTTTTCATCCATCGCACCACCGAGAGTATACTGCAGTATCGAGGCCGCGTAATTTTCATTTTGACGCTCTCGTATTCTCTCTCTCTCTCTCTCTTTTTTTTTTAATTAGGAAAATTTCCCTGGAGGTGTAATTAATTTTGAGCCGGCACTCGACGCGCGAGATATTGATTTTGACGAGAGGGCCGGAGGGAAGGACGACGTTGTGAATATCAATCAGTACTGAGCGGGGCTTTGATGAAGGATTGTGTGTGTACCGCCAGGGCGAAAATAGGCGGCTAATTTGAAAATTGTCTTCCGCAGAGTTCGAGCAGCGGCAAAATAAACATGGCAGAGGAGCAGCAGCCCAGCTACAAGCTAATCTACTTCAACGCTCGGGGCCGGGCGGAGCACATTCGCTACGTGCTCGCCTACGCCGGGCTGGATTACGTCGACGAGCGGCTCCCGAAGGAGCGCTGGCCCGAATTAAAAAAGTGTAAGTTGTCCCGTACGCTATACACTTGTGTTTCCTCTCACTCTCTGTATTCACTAACGCTACACCAGTCTAGCTCCATTGTCGGAATAAAAAAGCTCGCTGTTCGGGCAAAATTTAATTACGCCGCGTGTGAAGCTCCCTTAGAGAGTAATTGTACTTTGTTTGTTTGAAAAATCTGAATTTCATTTCAAATATACACCTACGCGTACACGGCGTATGGAGAGAAAAAAAAAAAGGAGTCCGCGCGAAACAATTAAAAACGAGTCGAGAGAGCTTGCAGGCAACTCGATCGTTTCGCGGGTCGAGGCGCACACTTGTGCTTCCGGAACTGCCTCGCGAAAGCGAGTAATATATACAGCGTTTGCGCGCGCGTTAATGAGTATGCCGCCGTTGCGGCTGCGCTCGCGTTTCAAAATACTATAACAATTACGCCGCCGCTGTGCAACGAAGGCGTGTGTATATACGTAGGTATACAGGCTGAAATGGATGAGCAGATCGTAATCGCGAGCGTAAATCCGCGCGGAGAAAGAAATTGCATCGAATTGCGTTTTAATGGGATTGTGTGTGTGATTTAGCGAGTCGTTCGCTCTTTTTTTTTTTTTTTTTAATTGGGGGGTCAGTTCTGTGACTCTACCGCCGCATATAAAGAGTGAAAATTCAACGTATGCAGATTAAGTGTAGCCAATATATTCAAGAATATGCGCGTGCATTACAGCGATGCCGTATGGACAGCTGCCGGTACTGGAGGTGAACGGGCAGCCGATAGCCCAGAGCAACGCGATTGCCCGCTACCTGGCCCGCAAGCACGGACTAGCCGGACGCGACGAGTGGGAGGCGATGCTCTGCGATGTGCTCGTCGACAGTCTCGGCGACCTCAAACAGGGTGAGTCTATCTCTCTCTCTCTCTCTCTCTCTCTCTCTCCCCATTTGCGGATGCATAATGCTCGCTTGTAACTGGGTTACATCGACGTTTCCTATAATACACGCGAGCACGCCGCTGAAATCCAGCGCTGGATTTAAGCTCCGATGAATGTTTTGCAGGATTTTAGTAGATGTACATCGAGGTCGTTCGCGGCAGATTTTTACTAAAGTACGACATTGAAAGGGCCTCGGCGTTATTATATACGCATACGACGAATATATAGAAGCAACGTTGCTCGAGAAGCGATTTTCAAACCAAATATACGCGGCGGGAAGCTCTAATTAATTTCCAATCGAGAACGCAAACGAACAGGCAGTAGCAAGCGGTGTTGATTAAAATTTTTATGCTCGAATGTATATCCCTCTCTGTTTGTTCGCGCGAGAGCTAGAGAACGACAACTAGATTTCCATTTCCTCCCTACTCCGATAAACGAAATGTCGAGTTTAGACATATCGAGAAAGCAGAATAAAACTCGATACGAGACACGATTGAGAATTATCGGATCGCACGCCGGGAGCTTCAAACCAAAATCTGATATTGCTTCGATTTCAGAGCTGCTGCAGTTCCAGAAGGAGGACGATTTGTTTAAAAAAGAGGAGAAGAAGGCGAAATTCGTGAAGGAGACGATACCGTTCTTCCTCAACAAGTTCGAGCAGACCATCGGCCAGAACGACGGATACGCCGTTGGCTCGACCGTAAGACTCGGCTTTTATTCGTATCAGTATAAATATGCACATAACGTGCGATAAATGGAAATACATTCGAATCGACCATCCGTGATTGCAGACAACGTGGGCGGATTTCGTGTTCGCCGTGGCCCTCGAGAACTTCGAGCAGATGTTCGGGCCGTCGGCCCTGGAAAGCTATCCGGCCCTTCGCCGGCTCAAACAGCGCGTCCACGCGATTCCAGCCATCGCCGAGTGGATCGCGAGACGGCCCCACACGAACTCCTAAAAGACTCCAAGAGACGAGGATGGCACGACGATACGGAAGAAAAACGCAGCAACTGATGCAGTGACACTGAGAGGAAATCAACGCTAACTGTCAATAAAAGTACATATCCCGGGAGATGTATATTTTGTGGATCGATAATTCTTGCGTGTATATCTCGAGCGAGCCGTTGTTCAAAATATTATCGTCAGCGAGAGCCAGCCTAAATGTTTAACGCGGCGTGTATAGGGCAACTGTGCGTGTGGATGTATAGAGACGCGTTACTCGCCGGTTGTGATAATTTGCCATTATTACTCTATGTATGATTATGTTCGTTTAGTGCAGTGTATATATATATAAATTTGATTGTTTTTTTTTAATTCATTTTCGCTTCGTTGTTATCTGCAAAGTACAAAATATTTTCGAAACGACGCACCGAACGACGATGACAAATATTTTTATAAGGTTCAGCTCCGCTGCCGAAAGACGCGTTTCAGTTCTTAGCTACATATATGCGTGCGCGAGTTTCGTTTGATCGAAAATAAACACGTATATGATTATATTCGTCCTTTTGAGTAAAGTTCAGGAGAAGCTGTAGCAGGTAACGACGTGACTTTGCCAAGATAATACAAGGAGAGAGTCGGGACGGCAAAGCTTAGGTGTACAACGTACAACAGGGAGAGAGAGAGAGAGAGAGAGAGTGGAAGAAATACGAAATTCACAGTGAGAGCCTCAAAGGCAGTTCTGAATTTACGACGTGAGTAATAGAAGGTTTAACAAAGAGAGAACAAACAAAAAATATATATATATATAACGATGTAACGGAGATTGCGTGTATAAGTGTTATATGTTGAATAAAACTATAAATGTTGTCAGAGCAAAACATGAGCGCGTGTTATAGAGATGCTTTTTCAATCGCGAGAAAAAGTATATGCTGCGAGCGCGCGCAACAATTACGTCGAGTTATTGCATTGCAAAATTTATGTCTGTTCGTCGTAAGGAAGCGTAACGAACCGGATAGATGAAATTATTATTACATGCAAGCGATAATCGATGGAAATTGTCTAATAAGCTGAGTGTCGTTATGTGAAAAATGTTTAATGTCGGCATTGGATTGAAATGTGGGCTGCCTCTCGAATCAATGGTTTATTAAACAATTTTCATTTAACCGATTTCGAAACTGGTATAGAGTAAGTTTTGAATGATATAATTATGTTGAAGATGATTCGTTGTATAGTGAGAGTAAACTGTAAGAAATAAACATTAACAATTATTTTAACGCATATTGCATTCGTCGTTGCTTTTTTATTATAAATATATATTTCATGACAGATTACACAAGTACTACCTTAACTGTGAATAACCTTATGAGAAAAAACGCAGTTCTTTCGTTCATTTTCTTTTTTAACAGATAGCGAGAAAATCGGCCGCTTGCTGCAAAAATAAAATCAAAATGTACAATTTTATTTCATCGATATATGCTAGACCGTAAATTAAACTTTTACTCACATCAAAAACGTCCGGTAAATGCTACAGTATTTTACGAGGTATTTAATGTTTATCACAGCCATGGTAAAGTAAAGTCTTTTTTATAAAAAATACAATCTTAAGTTAATTGTTCATAAATATACAGCATGTAATCTGAAACATGAAATAAAAACGCTATTATAACGAGTTTCATCGTGAAAAATCAGCACCGCGAAAAATAGTTTTATCTTTACCTAATTGTGATGTCAAAGCTGAGCTGCATTCTATCTCCTTTTGCGCTTTCCTAGAGACTTCAGCAACAACTCGGTCGCGCGTCCCTGCTCGTCGAACCAAAGCTTGTACAAATTGAGGAACTTATTAGTGGCCTTGTTTCTGGCGTTACCCAGAAGAATGGACACGTTAGCCAAATGTATGTCGTTCTCTTCGAATCGCTTCGCGTAGATCGTCTTGTTGCCCTCGCTATCGAACAAAAGATCGCATAAACTCTTGTAAGACTTAGCAGCGCCAGTTCCAGATCTGTACAGAATGCTGGACATGACGTTCAGCTTGATTCCGTTTAGATCCAAGCATCTGAGGTAATGCGTTTTCTTCCCGTTATGGTCGAACCAAAGATCATAAAGGTTCTGATAAGCCACCGCGGCGCCGCTTCCGGCAGAATCCAAAATTCGAGTGGTGACGAAAAAGGACACGTCGTTTTCTTCGGGCACGGTCAAATATTTCGTTTTATTTCCGTCCTTATCGAACCAGAGATCGAACAGATTTTTGAAAGCTTTCGCAGCGCTGGAGTTGGCCATGTTAACTATGCTGCACATGCGATCTAGATCGATTTCGTTCATTTCTAAGATCTCCAAGTACTGGGTCTTGTTGCCTTCCTCGTCGAACCAAAGATTGTGCAAATTTTTGAAAGCCTTCACGGCGTATATTCCCGCGCCATACGTAACGCTGATCAGGAGGCTCAGGGGTATTCCTTTTTCGTCGAGAGTTTTCAAATACTTGGTTTTGTTTCCATCCTCGTCGAACCAGAGATTATGCAGAGCTGCGAAAGTTGACGCGCAATTGGCGCCTGCTCCGCGTAGGAGACGAGAGACGACGCTGTTCAGGTGGATGTTGTGTTTCTCGAAGAATATCAGATAATTCGTTTTGTTTCCGTCTTTGTCGAACCAAAGGTCGTGCAAATCTTTGTAGGATTTCGCGGCGTTGCATCCAGTACCGCGTAGTATGGCCGACACGGTGCTCAAGCTGATTTCGTTTTTTTCCAAATTTTTCAAGTACCGAGTTTTACAGCCATTCTCGTCGAACCACAAGTCGAATAAAGCTTTGAAGGCATCGGACGTCTTGAGTCCAGCACCGCTTAGAATCATCGACACTGTGGTTATATTGATGCCTTCTTTCTCCAAGGATTTCAAGTAGCGAGTTTTCTTCCCTTCTTTGTCGAACCACAAGTTGTACAAGTTCTCGAAAACTTTGGAACAGCCGGTGCGAGTTCCTCTGATGATGGAAGACATGTTGGCCAGATCTATTTTGTTCTCTTGCAGATTTTCCAAATACTTCACCCCTTTCTCGTTGAACCAGAGATTGTACAAATTCTTGAAAGAGCTCGCGGCATTAGATCCTGCCCCGTTTAAAATGCTGGTCGCGTTCGCGAGATCTATGCCCTCCTTTTCCAATGTTAACAGATAATCGGTTTTGCTTCCGTCTTCGTCGAACCAAACGTCGTACAATTCCTTAAAAGCTTTCGCAGCATTGGATCCTGATCCGTGCAACATACTGGACATACTGACTAAATTTATTTTATTCTCTTCCAGAGATTTCAAATATTTAGTTTTATTGCCCTGCTCGTCGAACCAGAGGTCGTATAATTCTTTGAATGTTTTTGCAGCATGCGACCCGGCACCACTTAAAATACTGGTAATGTTAGTCATACTGATTTTTTCTCTTTCCAATGATTTTAGGTAATGCGTTTTGTTTCCCTTTTCATCGAACAACATGAAGAATAGCTCTTCAAAAGAACTCGTAGCATATATTCTTGATCCCCGCAAAATACTTGATATCCCAGCTAAATTAATTTTATTCTTTTCTAAAATCTTCAAATATTGCGTTGCATTTCCCTTTTCGGTGAAGAAAAGATTATAGTAGTTTTTGAAAGCTTGGATGCCATGCGAGCCAGTTTTTTGCAATATGCAAGATAGATTAATCAAGTCTATGCCATTCTTACTTAAGTTTTCGATAAATTTCTTGCCCTCTCCTCTGGTTATGAAATGCAAAAATTGATTAAATAAAGGTGATCCCTCGGTGCCTACCACACTTTTGGCAAACTTGATTTCTGCTATTATGTCTTCACTTTGGATCTTTCGGTGACTAGTTCTATTATTTTTTACATCATCTAAGAGCTCTCTCATTACTTTAACTGTAATAGGGCCAAAGTCATAAGATTCTGACCAACGAAGAGCTACTTCATGTAACTCTTCATATGAGTAAGAAACATCCGTTTCTTTGATATTACTTTTAATAGTATTATTCAATTGCTGAATATCACGTTGAGTAGTTGCAAAAATTAATTTATGTATAAATTTTTCTTTGATTTCATCTTCGCTTTCATCAAAACTTTTAGTTTTATCTCTTTCTATAGAAGCTGGAAACTTAAGTAGAGTTTTGAGCATTGCAGTGCTTTCTTTGGCAAATTGATAGAGTCCGTTGCTGTTGATAAAAGAACAATTTTTCAAAACCTTATATCTTTTCTTTTGAATATCTATAATCTCAAATTTGACAGGATAAAATTCAGTTGTCCTTCCTTTTTTTAGTTCATTGTCTTCATTAATATCTAGACTGCCGTTTGTATAAATAATAAAGAACTTTATGTCCATGCCATTTTCCAATTCTTTCAGAAAAGCTGTAAAGTACTTGTTAACACAAAACATATTTTTATCATGTAGCAGCTTTGATGGAAACAATTGAGTACAATTAATATTTTTTTTTGCTGCATAAGGTGCTATATAACTAATTTTCTTTTTATAAGAAAATTTAATGATATTAGATAAGTAGTCACTCTTCAGAGTCACAAAAGAAATTTTGTCCAGTGTAAACATATCATGTAGAGTGAATAACAAAACGCAGAATTGATAAATCAAAGATAAATTGTTCTTCTTTGCACGTGATAGAGCATTCAATATTTCTTCTTTTAAATCTGTATAACTTTCTAAAATATTGCTCATTTCATTCTTCATTATTTGTTCCAATTCTTCTCTACTAGGTTGATTTACTGCAAACACCAATTTGCTTAAAAATTTTTCTTTTAGTTTTGTCAAGAATTCTTCAGAATATTGACTTTTCTTTATTTCTTTTTGCATAGCAAGTGAAAATTCCAGACGATTCAATAGTTCAGTTTTTGTATCTTCTTCTTGTGAAATTTTGTAAAATTGTTGCTTTGCAATGTCATCAGTAGAAAACAGTAAATCTTTCAATATGTAACATTTTTCAATATCCAATTTATCAAATTTAAAGGGATAAAAAATTCTACAACGTCGTTGTCTCAACTTCATATCTTCTGCTATATCTAAACTGGCATTAGTATATATTATAAGGTATCTTACTTTCTTTTGTGAAATATTGCTTTTGCATATTGTATGCCTCACAAAACTATCAAAGTAGTTGTTGATGGAAAATGAACGTTCCTTTTTGGCAAACAACTTAGTGTAATTAATTTCATTATCTACATGCTGATTATCTAAATATTCAATATGAATATGGGCAGATCTATTGTTATTGCTCATAACAATATCATGAAATTTATCAAGTTCATTATCGTCAAATTCTACTGTCAATGAATCATATTCTTGATCATGCAGAAACTTTCTGAATGAACATAATAATGATAACTGCAATTTATACATAAGTCTAATTAATTTATGAGGGACATTAGCTTTAATGGTATTTATTGGATCAGCATTATCTCTTTCAGATTCTGATAATTTTTCTTCTATTTCATCTTGTGGATCTGAAGTGATTTCCAAGTGAGGCTTTTTTATCTCGCCATAATTAATATCGATTAAAGAATTCTTTCGCTTTCTAGGACTTGCACCCATTTTATATTTTTAATTATATTGAAATCAAAGATAAAATACAAATATTGCACCTATTTTAAGACATCAGTGGAATAAAACAAAATAATACCTTTGTTCGAAGATCACGTCAATCGCATGGTAAGCAAAGCATCTAAAAAATATGTATGTTTTGTGTTAATATTCAAAATAAACATCGAAATCAAACTAAAAAAAAATTACTTAGGTTGATATTTACAAATATTTACGAAGACTCCATTTCAGTTTGTTACTCTTGCTTTGGAACGTAAACTTTCAGAATCCTTTTAGTTGATTCAACTATTGCGCACACAATTTTCTGCCTGAAAGCCATTTTATCCAATCTCAAATTGCTTAGTTGTCTTCTCACTTTATATTTCACTATAAATAAAAGAAGTTTATGTTAATATTTTGGGTCATAAGTGAGGTTAAGTTTGTTTACCAAATATGTGCATACAAATTCTATCAAACTGCAGACTAATTGACATTTATTTTAAGTAAATAACACCGAACACTATGTTTCTTCGCTTTAAACATATGTTTTCCGTCATATAAATTGGAAATTATCGGTGAATGAGTTTTTGCACTGAGTAAAGAAAACTTCAAAGTATCACCGGGATTTTGTGCAAAACGTTGTCCGTTTTCTAATACTCAGTCGGTAATGCAAATTCGCTTCCAATAATTATGTATATACACTAAAGATAATACGCCGGTTTGATACCCGACGAGGAGACTCAAGTGCAGTAGGTACTCATACACACCCACAAGACACATGGACACCAACAGCAGGACTGTGCCTAGAACCATTTCATTTTCAAGTATAACATGTGTGCCCCGTTAACGCACGTGACGTCAGAAGTCGGTACAAAGTCCATCTCTGCAATCGTCCAGTCCTTGGCTCGTCGCTCCGCAGAACTGAGAACAGAACACCGCTGTTCACTTTTGCTCCAGCAGTCAGTATTTTTGATAAATATTAGAGGTAACACCTACAGCTTACATAATTAGAGTTTCCGTATACTCGCCGAAATTCGGCAATTTATATATTCGAACCGTTAACCCGTTGTTTCTGCTCATTTTGTAGAAAGTCTGCCGCGAGTCTGCAAAATCTCAACGACCCACTGTAAATAAGTATAACCTTTAGTCGGACCGATTGAAGAAAATTGTAATATATAATGTCAGGACTCGTCGCGAAGAATCTTCCCCGCTTCCACCACGTCGCACCCCAAGGTAATTTCCATACTTTTTTTCCTGTTTGACTAGTTTGGAATTTTGAGAGGAAAGATAAAAAAGAGTTCAAAGTGCAGTCTGCCATAAAATGATTAATCATCATGAATTAGCAGACGTGCATACGTATATCCATCTATGGCATAACAAATAACTGAGACAGCTTTCTATTGAATTGTTTTTTGACTATCAATAGCTTGATTCGAATGAGAATTGATTTGAGTTGCTTCATTTATTGCATTAATGAGAATATCACTGATCATATGAATATGCATACTGGCAATAAACAAATCACAAAATAAGTTTGATAAATCAAATTTGCTTTTATGAACAGCCACTTTTATCTGGGATCCGTCGCGTTTTAATCGAAAAAGTTATGCAACTGTGTCTAAACCATCTGCGCCAGTGAGAAAGAACATAGTCTATGTTGATGGAGTTCGAACTCCATTTTTGCTATCAAACACAGATTACAGCAAGCTCATAGCGCATGATCTTGCAAGAGAAACTCTTGTGTAAGTATCAATATTGATAGAATCTTAAGTCTTTGAGTTTATCAAATGATTCATATTTCCCTTTTTTTCTTTCTTCAGAAATCTGCAGAAGAAGACAGGTATCCCGAAAGATGCCATCGACTATGTTATTTATGGTACTGTTATGCAGGAAGTAAGAACTTCAAACATTGCTCGCGAAGCTGCCCTTGCAGCTGGTTACAGCGAGCACACACCAGCTCACACTGTCACTATGGCTTGCATTAGTAGTAATGTGGCCCTGACCACCGGCATAGGCCTAATCCACTCTGGAATATATGATACCATTGTTGCTGGAGGTGTTGAATTCATGTCTGATATCCCAATTAGGCACAGCAGAGCCATGAGATCATTGATGTTGAGAGCAAATAAGGCTAAGACACCAATGCAGAAACTTGCTCTTCTGGCCACAATCAGACCAGGACACTTTGTTCCAGATGTAAGTGAAAATTAGCCTGAAATTTCTAAAATTGATTTACTCTAGGATTGAAGTACTAAAGTAAATTGTAAACAACATTTTGTTCTAATTCTTAGCTACCAGCTGTTGCTGAATTTTCTACCAATGAAACTATGGGACACAGTGGTGACAGACTTGCAGCTGCATTTAAAGTTTCTCGAGAGGAACAGGATGAGTATGCCCTGCGCTCGCATACTTTAGCAGCTCAAGCCCACCAGAATGGACACTTCACTGACATGGTGCCATTTGTAGTTCCTGGAGTTAAAAACGCTGTTGACAAGGACAATGGTATCAGAGTATCAACCAAGGAGCAATTGGCAAAGCTTAAACCTGCTTTTGTGAAACCCTATGGAACAGTCACAGCTGCAAATGCATCATTCCTTACTGATGGTGCTTCAGCTGGTTTGATTATGACTGAAGAAAAAGCTAAGCAACTTGGACTGAAACCCAAAGCCTATTTAAGAGAGTTCACCTATGTCTCTCAGGATCCCAAAGATCAACTTTTGCTGGGACCTGCTTATGCCATTCCCAAAGTAAGTCGACAACATCCATTATGCTCTTAAATTAAATATTTTATATTTATGAAATACATCTTTTATAGGTTCTGGAGAAAGCTGGACTTTCTCTGAAAGACATTGGAGTTTGGGAAGTACATGAGGCCTTTGCTGCACAAATTTTGGCCAATCTGAAGGCTCTTGACTCTGAATTCTTCGCTAAAACGTATCTGAAACGTCAGCAAAAAGTTGGCGTTCCCGATTTGAAGAAATGGAACGCATGGGGAGGTTCTCTTTCTATCGGACATCCCTTTGCGGCCACTGGTGTACGATTAGCGACTCACACTGCTAACAGAATGATCAAGGAAGATCAACAATTTGGTCTCATTGCAGCATGTGCGGCTGGTGGACAGGTAAATAAAAAATCTATGTATCTACAACGATTTTTGCTACAGAAAAATTAATCTATATTATTATTTCAGGGAGTTGGCATGATAATGGAAAGACATCCAGATGCCAAGATTTAAATTGTAAAAATCAAAAATAAGACTATAGGGATATTTGATGTTATTAAACAATTTATATATTTTTTATAAGAAAGATTGAGCCAGCTTTTGATAAACGATATTATAACTAACAATATTTTTAAATAAACGTTTTTAATAATTATGATTAATTTACCTAACTTATTTACCTACGTTGTTCCAAAATGCAGTTGAGCACTCCTCTATTCATTGTATGATCATGTTTCATGGTGCAACAGGTAAATCAAAGACCTATTTATCTGCACTGATTTTTGCTACAGAAATATACTATTATTTATCATAGAATGGCAATGTAAAGGAATTCGTATATGTATGCATAACCATAAGATATTTAAAAAAAAAAAAAAGATTTAGTTATAACAAGCGAATTTTAAATAAACGTTTTAGATGTTTTATTACAAAAATGTATTTATTCATTATAACACTTATTTATCTAACGCAGCTGTGACAGCAAATATTTGTAAATGATCCTTAACAGCCTGATCCAAAATTGCTCTGATATCTCTACAACCCTGAAGAGCACGCAGTCTCAATGGCTCAAGCCTGGAGAGATGAAGCCTCTGACCAGCTCCATGACACAATATCACAGAGCTTTTTGTTTCTGTTTCATCAACAACTTTTGGCAGAGCAACAACAGATAAAGTCACTCCTGGAGAGCACTCCTCTATCCAATTCGCGTCTAAGATTCCTGTTCCTTGACCACTGTCATCGTCATCTCCTAAGAGATTATCTGAAACCGTTACTGAGCAACCGATCGCATAGTCCTAGAGCAAAACAGCTTTTAATAATTATTATCAAGAGTTAATAAAAATATACTCTACTAAGATTACCTTGATTGGAATTCCAGCATCAATTAGAGCCAGAGTTGCAGCATTAACAGCTACACAAAAGTCACTACCATCAACCTGTAGAACTTCTACAAATATATCTATCTGGGATCTGGCAAATAGTTCCAAATTTATAATAGCTTCCATAGCATGTCGCAGCTGTTGAGATCTTTCTTGAGATTTTCTATCGCCACGAGGTTTCTTTTTTCTCTCACCAGCACCAAAACTAAATACAGCGGTACTGTATTGACAATTGACAATACCCTTCACTGCCTTTAGCGCATTCGCATTGGCTTTTCCTCGAGGCTGAAAAATCGAGTAAAAAATCAAAACAAACTTGAACCTCTGTATTGAAGAAATAATTATTTAACAATTGTACTGACCTGGTGAGGCCCGTAAACTGTAGCGAGTATTTTGGTTTTTCCTTGCTCTAAATAAGCACTTCCATCTGCCTGACCGAAAACTCCCATGCGCAATCTTATTCTTCGAAGTTCAAGTGGTCGCCTACCATCAGCTCTCAAACCACCTTGACTTGTATCAATCTCTGGTTCCATCGTGTACTTTGACCGATCTTATATATCTTAAACACAGCGTCGTGATTTTGCTCTTGAAGAATTACTCCTGCAAATACAGTATTTACATTATTTATCGGATTTAGCGTCTTTAACCTTAACTTCACAACAAAATCAGAAAATTCAGAAATAGCAAAAGAATCAGTTTTGTTTAAAGAATAAAAATACATAAGTATATTTAACATTGTTTATCATTTTAAATCTAGTTTAAAAATTGATACTCAACATGAATTCGAAAAGCCGCACACGTGAAACTCGTATATTTTTATTTGTATCCTACAGCCTACAGCCATTATAGATGTACAGTACACAGAAAAGGAAACGCCGGGATAGAATTTTTCTGTCTGCTATAAGTAGTGCTAGCCATTCTCCGAGCCGACTGTATGAGCGCTGAGCGCGGATTTCTCTGACAATTCCTATATATTTTGCAGCAAATAAAAGTTAATGTAACAATTTCTTTTTAAGTACTCGTTGCAACGAGTTTAAACAACAACATGCGGTAAAGCTCTAATTCGTTGAATTTTTCAAAAAAATCTGACATTATGATTATCGTTTAAAAACAATAGCTTTTTACATGACTATAGTGTCCACAGCTTACATAGAAAGCTTATCGCATCATCAAGCTCATCGCGAGTATAATAAGCGCTAGCCAAAGCGCAGCTCCGAATTCCCCG
The DNA here is from genome assembly GCF_009193385.2 of Nasonia vitripennis. NCBI lineage: Eukaryota > Metazoa > Arthropoda > Insecta > Hymenoptera > Pteromalidae > Nasonia > Nasonia vitripennis. The sequence goes on along the minus strand of NC_045759.1, from coordinate 19,977,160 downwards.
CCGCTAGTAAAAAACAACATCGTCGGCGCGGGCAAAAAGTCCAAAAGGTCTGGCGCACTTATTTAAAGCACCCATCGCGACAGCGAGTTATTTCGCATATAATTCAGCCAGACAACAAACACGGTGGGAACGGCGAAACAAAACCAACAGATCGGAACGCTCGGAACGTCCCGGAAAAAGCTCTCCTCTCTCTCTCTCTCTCTCTCTCGTTCGTTCCTCCGCCCCCCCCCTCGCGCGCGCGCGCGCATCGCCCATCTCGAGCAGTGCACGAGAGCGAGTTTCCGAGAGCGCATCGCACTCCGTTGCTATTGCACATCATCAGCTATTATCGTCCCGAGCATCGCTCTCTCGCGCGTCCGTCGCGGTCTCTCGGCGAAAGCCAGCTAGAAAAGCTCGTAGTAGTATTTTTGCGAGGTGGATCTCGTCCGCACACAGTGTGCCTGTGTGGAGTACAGCTACACCCCCGCGCGGGCGAGCTGCGTTTCTACGTAGGTAGTATACGCAATATACGCACAGGCTGCGGAGAGGAGCGGACTCGCTGCTGCATCTGTCCGTCTCTCTCGCGCTTGGTGCTCTTCGCGTGTTTCTGTGTTCTGTCGCGGCTATATCTGTCCGCCTCTCTCTCTCTCTCTCTCTCTCTCTCTGCGTCTCTAGCGCTGCTGCTGCTGCTGCTGCTCCGTGTGTGCAGTGTGCCCCCATGGCCCAGAGAAACGCATTAAAAATTTAGAGCCCATCAGAGAGTGCCGAGAGAAGCTGCGCGCTTGGACTTCTCGAAGGAACCGTCATCAAAACAGGCGAGTGCGTGGGTGCAGGATAGATTCCATATCGAGCATACTGACGCGGTGAGGCCCCGATAGCTGCTCTCTATAGGGGAAAGAGGATTATAAACACGATAGGCGCCTGGAGCCACGCGCGATATGTGACATGATTCCGCGAGAGGAGGAGAAGAGTAGGAGCAGGAATCTCGGAGAGTTGCTATTGCTACTGCGGATCGGAGGCGGAAGAGGAGCACAGCAGTGGAAAGTGATGATGATGCCGCCGCTACGTGAATTGCTCTCCTGCAATTTGCTTAATGGCTAATAGCACTCGGAGATTGCCGCCGTTGCTACTGCTGCTGCTGCTGCTGCTGATGCTACTACTCCCGTGATATACGTATATACGAGCTCCGTCTGTCCGTCTGTCTCGCTGGCTGACTGATCTGGGGATACTTATACTTATTTGCCTGCAGCACCATGAGCGCCTACCTAGCGATACTGCCCTGTGTGCTGCTCGGACTCTTGGGTGAGTTGTTGTTGCTGCTGTTATTATTAGCCTTTAAGTAAAAGGCTGGGTTCAACTCTTTTCGGAAGAAAAGATGTTCTTTGGAATGCTTGCAACATGTGTTGCTGCGTTATCTCTCGAGTGGAAAAACCTATTCAGCATGTACTCGCTTTCATTCTGATACTTTTTGCTAACGCTGCTACTTTAAGAGTATGCTGATATTTGAAACCTTGATTTCTGAGACTCTGAAAAAGAACAGATCTCAAGTTGAAATGGAAAAAATTTGGATTCTATTAAAAAGTTTCAAGCTGTCTGGTTATTTGGACAACCAAGAGATTCACACCCCTGAAAAACATTGATAATATTTGTCGATACTGATGGGAAACATTTATTAAATCTTGTTTATAAAGTAATTCATATACTTGAAGCTTTTCTCGTATATAAAAAAACAAAACATATTTTGAATGTTGAATCAACTCTTGAACATTATGTCATGATCAGGAATATATTTTGAGTTTACTGCAAATAATTAAAAGGATTTATTGCATTTAGGTCTAGCAACAGCCCATGATGTTAAAGGATCAACGTATTGCGAATTTTACAATGAGACCATGTGTGGAGGAGAATTTAAAGAAGACTGCTTTGAAAAGGAACAATGTGGACCACATGATCCTGACAAGCGTAATCACTGCTATGTACTTTGGCAGTACGACAGTGTTACTCAAAAATCCACTATAAAGTTAAAAGTGAGTTACTTGAAAAAATTAACAATTAATCATTATTCAATGACTTTATTAAATTAAAATATCTTCTCTTGTAGGGTTGTTTCTTGGATAGCAAGGAATGTTACGATAAGCAACATTGTGTGGAGAAGAATGCTGATAGGAAGAAGCAGCATTTCTTCTGTTGTTGTGATGGAAACATGTGTAACAAGAATTTCTCATGGGATCCACAACCGACACAGCCACCACGTGTTGTGCAACGTAAGAGATTGATTGATACAAATTTTATTGAGATTGGTTACTATGTCAAAAAATCTTTTAATTATTTCTTATGTGACATTACAGAATTGGAACCTGTTCCAAATACGGAGCAACAAGTGATAACACTTGTGTTGTCGATATCAATTCCTATGCTAGTTATTTTTGTATTTATTTCTGGAATCTTCTACTTCTATAGAAGAAGAAAATTGGGATACTTCAATGAGGTAACTGATTTAGTTTTCAACATATATAACTAAAAAAAGTACAATATCAATATCGTTTCAAATTCAATTCGCTAAATTTCTTTTCAGATTCCAACGATCGAGCCAGGCCCGTTGCCGCAGCCGTCGCCGAACCTGGGTAATCGTCCAATCCAACTATTGGAAATAAAAGCACGTGGCCGCTTCGGAGCCGTGTGGAAAGCTCAGCTGAGAGCCGAAGTAGTGGCTGTCAAGGTGTTTCCCATTCAGGACAGGCAGTCCTGGCAATCGGAGCAGGAGATTTTCAAGCTCGCGCACATGGACCACGAAGACATACTGCGCTTTATCGGCGTTGAGAAGCGTGGGGACAATCTGCAGGCTGAATTCTGGCTCATCACGGCCTACCATGAAAAAGGCTCGCTCTGCGATTACCTGAAGGCTAATGTGGTGTCTTGGCCAGAAATGTGCCGGATTGCTGAATCCATGGCTAGGTTGGTTGAACAAATTTGGTTAAACTCAATCGAATAATTTTTTAAAAGGTACTTAAGTAACGTTCAATATTTTGGTTTTTCACAGAGGCCTGATGCATCTGCATGAAGAAATCCCAGCCAACAAAGCCGATGGTTACAAGCCTGCAGTGGCGCATCGCGATTTTAAGTCAAAGAACGTCCTGTTGAAAAATGATATGAGCGCGTGCATAGCAGACTTTGGTCTAGCACTCATCTTCCATCCAGGAAAGCCCTGCGGCGATACCCATGGACAGGTGGGCACTCGTCGCTATATGGCTCCCGAGGTCCTTGAAGGCGCCATTAATTTCACTCGGGACTCATTCCTACGTATCGACATGTACGCCTGCGGACTCGTGCTTTGGGAGCTAGCCTCGAGGTGTACCGTTCAAGATGTAAGTTCATATTCACTTATTTTGTATTTCTTTATGCTGCTGAACTTCGTAAAAATTATGAATGATAAAAACAAAGTGGTCTCTAGATTGTGCATTCAAAGTTTTTCAATTCACATTTAATGAAAATAAATAATATATTTATATAACTATTTCTTTGTACTTTACAGGGACCAATTGGAGAATATAGGCTACCTTTTGAAGAGGAAGTTGGCCTTCATCCTACGCTTGAAGACATGCAAGAAAGTGTCGTTCACAAAAAAGAACGACCATTAATATTGGATACTTGGCGCAAACACCCGGTAAGATTTTATCGAACTTTTTTAATTTGACTCAAGGACTTGTTCACTCCGATATAAAACAGACGCATTCTATAGATTTTCCACAGCGGCTTAGGTTAAAAATAATTTATGCCATACAAGATGGCTCAAGGTTATGTTCTATAGTGATGTTAGCAATCATTATAAATGGTGTAAACAATATCATTATCAATGTGAAGTGTCAATATTAAAATTTGGATACGAAAAATATACTTAAAAAATATATATCAAGATAAAACTGCATTAGTTCAAAAAATCTGAAAAAAAGTCATTGCAATATTTTGAATTCACACAACACGCTTACATTTCAGGGACTGCTGGCCATCTGCGATACGATGGAAGAATGCTGGGACCACGATGCTGAGGCACGACTCTCGGCTTCGTGCGTAATGGAGCGGGTGGCGTCGCTCAGTCGGAGCATGGTACTGAATTCATCGACGCTCATACGCGTCGACAACACGAGTGAGTCCATCACCACAAAGGAGTCTAGTATGTAGTTGACCGGCGTGTATTATAACGACTTTGTAGCTCATAATTTTTGACATTGCACAACTGATCATTGATTGTCATATAAGCGCGAAACTTCTTCACGAAGTATACAAAATAATTTAAGCTATGACTGGTGATTTTTTTCGGTATTTAGACTCGTAGAATTCTAGAATAAAGGAACTATATTCATCAGACTGGAATCAGAAAAAATAGTTCTTTTCATTCTGCAAATATTGAAGAATTTATTCAAATTCATTTATTTCTTTGAATAAAGGAAGCAAAAACACTGCAGTCATACCTTAAGGAAACAAACCGTCAATGGGCAACGACGGTTACGTATTCGTAAAATAGTTATACCGGTATATAATTAAGCCATGACGAACGAACGGTTTATGTTTTTTTATCCTTACTTAGCTTATAGACAACCAAATCTATTGATGCTGCCGTTATAATAATAACTCTAAGAATGCTTAGGCAAATTCACGCGCGTCGGTTTTATTACATATATAGATACGTTATATTTTGTGTCGAATGAATTTCCAATTTTTACTTTGTCACCTTCTCGTCTCATAAAAGGAGTGTTTTTTAATGTGTTGAAATTTATAGCGCGCGTTTACCCTTTGCAACTTCAACATCGTTTTATTAACCCGTTAATATTTATTGTTCGACTTTCTGGCCTTCCACAAAATAGTTTGCTGCCAAAGCTACTGTCGGAAATTCGCAAGGTAATAAGATAAGTTACTTTGACTGAACAATTTTTATGTTATGGTGTTGAATAAGTTAACCGTTAAAAATGCAAGTATATCTTATTTACTAAGAACTAAGCTCTTTTTTTATTAACAAAGTGTTCTAACAATATTTTCAATACCAGCGTATCGGCAGAGAAATACTTTGTTAAAGTGGCATTCCCATCCCTGAGTTACTCAAATGTTAATGGTGTGTCGTTATGTAAAATGATAGATTTATAGCTATAATATATCTCGAAGCTCTGTAAATAATTGCAATAATCACAATATAAGCGAGAATGCGACTGTACATTGATAGCGAATCGACTTTTTAAAGAGCCTAACAAGTATGAATGTGTTGTGTTATATGGACAATTTTTTAAAATAATGTATGCAACGGAAAACACCTCGTTTCCCATTGACAAACATTTGCCAAACGGGCCCGTTTCGAAACTGATCGAAGCCACCGTCTTTAAAGATATTGTAGTGCTATGAACTTTTTTCATAAGATTATAAACTGTTCATAATTACAACGTCTTTAAACAAGCCGCGAGATACGAGAAAAGCTGAGGAAAAGAAAGGAAAGAAAATAAGATAAAGAGGTATTTAAGATTACCATTATGAATCTTGTTACGATGTACCTGGTAGACACAATAGCGCGCAGTTGGTTGACAGTGGCACGAGAAATCCTGTTGTTCTCGTGCGCAGTGTTCAATCTTCGACACGTCTGTAACGTTCACTTTCTCTCGCGAATGAAAAGTTGCGCTCTCGTCGAAAAGTCGATAAAACCTTTATGTACAGTGAACTGGAAAGTTTAACCGAAACTCTAAATACGTAATTAGTTTTTTCTTACGACAAACAAAAGTGCAAAGAAGATTAAGAAAAGAGGAATGTTACTAGTAAAAGAGAAGTGAGCGTGGGAAAATAAAGCCTCGTCTTATAGAATTTTCCTCCCAGGATATGCAAGTAAACATTTAATTCCACATAGTAACTGAATGATTGACAGACGAAACTGTACAAATGCGAACGCAAAGAGCAATGTCCGCCCCATTTTTACGTAAAGTTGAGAGAAAAACAATGAATTAATGATCGACGATCCTTCGTTCGTCTTCCAAGGTGCGGAATAATCGTGTCTACTATCTTGTTCTTAAGTTACAAAGACGTTTATTTATCGTTAATCTGCGATTGACCCCGACTTTTGTTACTCCGATGAAACGTTTTCTAAAGTGTTGAATCGTTAATATAGCAAATGGATTTTTTTAATATAAAATTATAAGGTTGCGTTATTATAGGATGAACCAATAAAATGATTAGCTGAAAACTAAAGGACTTTGGTTATTAAAAAGTATACAAACAATCGAAAAAACTCTACTGAGTTCTTATCAGATAATATGAGTTGAAATTGTAATCGGGGAAAAAAATCGAGCATCTAACTGTCGAATTCTGCTCTGTTTACCGAATGCTGGCTTTCCACGGTGCCAAACTAAAAAAAAACAGAAGACAAAAGTTAATCATACAATTTTAATCTAATGTCGAGTGCTTTTTATCCAATTTTTCACTGCAATTCATGGGGATAAATTGAACAGAAGAAAAGTATATGACGATGATGATAATGATGATATATCAGATGCAAAACGCAAAACCGGGTGTACCTAATACAAATAATTATCGTATGATGGTAATCAATATTATTGTAATATTATTAACAACTGTCTAAACAACGTTACAAAATACAAAGTGCGTAAGAGTTAGGCATTGATTGTAAGAAAAAAAATAATAATAATGATATTGGAGCGGCGGTGTGCGCTACTCTTTTTCTTATATAGGGCCCAGACATATCGGACTGCGGACGACAAGTACGACAAACATATTTTTATCGGCTCGCGAATATATAGGGTAGAACAGAAAGTGTAAAAGAAATGTCGGACAGTCATCAGCTTCATTTGAAATTAATTATTTTACCTTTTATAAATCTGAATGTCTCACGATTTTCAATTGTTGTCGCCGTTATTTGCAAGTCGGTGCCGTATTAAAAGATCCTCTGTACTTGGTCTATTATTAGAATTTAATCTTGCTCATCTCAATCGTCATACTTATCTATTTTCTTCATGCTACTTCCGCCGAATCTTCCAATTTTAGCGATCGCTTTTATTGGTGCCATGTTCTTTTCAATTGAATAGTCGTCTTGCCCTACTTCCTAGTTTGGTTATCAGAAAAATATTAATTTATTTTCAATAAAAAATTACGATGACTGTCCGATATAACGTATCGGCGATAAATATTGCATACACCGATTCTAGAATCTGTCTAATAATCTTTTGCAATTTATCGATGTTAGCCAGAGATTGATCCGACTCACTCAAGTTAAGACGTATAGAACAAATAAGGAAAAAATTTACAAAAAAATAAAAACATTTAGCAAGTTTGTATGTGCGATGAAGTTTTGTAAATATAAAAATAATAAGTTCGGTTATAAAGGGTATATTTACTGTTAATTTTACTAAGTTGTAAATAGCCTATAAGCATACGTTTTATTAATTAATTCGAATATTGCTATGATGATTTATAAAGATGACGTTTATCTATTCGCTTTTAAAGGAAACTATTCGATTTGATTGACCACTGCTAGAGAGGAGAGAGAGAGAGAGAAAAATGTAATTTTAATACTGTGTAAAAGTAGAACCTCCAATACTCTTCCGCTACAAGACTAAATTTTAACGAAAACGCGCTAAATCTGTTCACTCGTCAGTCTTTCGTTTACATTGAAACACGTGAAACTGAAAACTCGACTGTGATGAAATTTTACGCCCAGAGTACAATTGAAAAAAAAAAGATTTTTATACCAAACTACTCGACCTCGTTCATTTGTACAAACAAAGCTTGTAAGTAAAATTTCAGACATTTTGCCAAGTATTTTTCAAGCTATATTAAGACAAAAAGTTAAAAAAAAGACGTTCTAGAACACGTAAAATATGCGTACGTAAAACGCGCAACAAACGCGCGGGACAGTATGGAAGGTTCTGCTCATCGATTGCGATGAATCGACTAAAAATAAACGAACCGCAAGAGGCACGTCGATGATGATTTCGCCAATGAATTAGTCAGATCCATCTCTGGTGTCAGTGGAGAGTTGATTTTGGTAAATACATCTGTGTGTGTGTTGTTCGCTCGCGCGCGCGGCGCGCGAGTAATGGCGTCGAACTGAAATTTTTATTTGTCAAAGAAAAAAAAAGAAAAAATTACAACCGTGTAGGAGAGACAGTCACATACTCTTCACGTATCGACGTATTTGAATTACACAAAATAAAAGAAGACATACACATGCATATAATACACATTTTATATATATATATATATATATATATATATATATATATATACATATATATTGTATAACACACGCGGAGAGTTGAGTAAGCGGCGCGTCGAGAAACTTGTTGTTAATCTAGGTAAAGTAAGCGACTAATATTAAGCGATTTGTTTCATAGTTATTTTTTATGGAAAAAATACAAATTATCGGCTATATATCGTGTAATATCGAGGTATAAGAGAATAACCGGGGAAGAGAAAAAAAAGTTTTAGTAATATCCTACCGTCGTGGTAAATTATTATACAAATGAATGATACAAAGACTTTGATGATCGGACGACGATGACGTCCTCTTTGTCCGCACCTAGTCGAAGTGTAGGTTGACTGTAAATAAAATTTAAGATACAAATTGCTGAGTACAGTTAATTTTTCGGAGACGTAAGACTACACAGCAATTCAATCCAGTAAGAGGGAAACTATATAATCACATCCTAATTTCGATCGTCCGTAAACATGTGTACGCGTGGAGATGATAAACGTCCGCGACCTCCCAAGAAAAATCACTGAAAAAAAGTACTACGAAATTTGTGATTTCAAACGCTACTGGTTCCAGTGATTTTCAACGGATTGATGTTTTTTCTTCGCGCGCTCCTTCGCACCTAGTGCAAAGAACCAATGCAATAGTTATATTAATGAAAACCAAGTGTTTTTCGCACGGCGAAAGATAATTTAAAAAATGGAAAAGATGCTCATTTTGCTACGTAATAGTAACGTATACATTAACAAATATAGGCATAGATAAACTGTTTCCTTTGTTTTGTTTTTATACGCGTTTATATAGGAAAGTCTCTCGAGAAAACCAGGAAAGGAGAAATTTTACCGAGTTTCTCTCCGCTTCGTCGTTTAACTAAGAGGAAAAGTTATTAAATTCTTTGTGTCATTGGTCATCGAACAACTTTGTTCTTTAAGATGAAGTACTATCGGACGAAGGTGTACTACGCAACTGAACTTCATCTAAAACGACAAATGGCTTTCACTGTCGATATTCAAATAAAGCAAATATTATAACATTGTATGGGATGATTTTTAATTTTAACCTACGGATAAAATTTGTGGTGCAGAAAATTTGTGGATGGGACTTGAGATTTTACAGGGTATTTACTGTAGATTAAATGAGCGGATGAAAGAGAAGTTATTCGACGAATATGTGTAAGCACAACCGAATGTACTATTTTTTTCATTAAAAAATTTTTTATTCTAATCGTCTGCAAGATTTCTAAACCACAAAAGACTATATCCCATTACCTTGTCACCCTCGCCAACACAGCTCTTGAATATGATAATAGCTTACACAGCGATCTAAGGATTTAAGTGCAAGGATAAAAAAAACACAGCAGTTAAAATAAAAAGCCAACGGTTTTAATGTTTGAGATAAATTTTATTAGCTTATTACTCCTTACTTCTGCCATATGCCGAGGAATACACAAAGCGAGTAAAAAACACGAGGCGCCTACTGATCGAGTTGGTATCCTTTGGCGCCACAGCTGTTTTCAGTATTGTTTTATTTTTGTATTGTTATCATTACTTTTTATCAATGAAATAAAAAAAATAAGAAAAAAAATATAAAATAAAGAATAGGGTACAGCGTTGATTCACTTGTGCGCCGGATAAGGAGCGTAAAAATAAAATATACATAAAATTAGAGAGTAAATTATCCGTCAGTGATAAGATACTCCATCAAAGAATTGTCGAGAAATACATACTCCGTACTCAACGAAGGTTCGGGGGAGTTATTTTTTTTAAAAGAGGGATCTCGGGGACTCACCTATCCTTCTCTCAAGATATCCGCCGGAAACTTACTCGTCTACAAGCTATCATCACAGTTACATTTATACATAATATAATATAATATATTATATGCTGTTACTCGACAATGTCATTCGTCTTATTAATCGATAATCATTAATCTCTATCGTTTTGTTTTGCTGTATATATGTACATCATGGTTATAAATAGCTGTATGCTCGTATTATTAAATACATTCTGGTTCGAAAGCCTATAAGTTGACTAGCGACTATACTCCTTTAAACTCTTTCTCCCGCCAACGATATCATCAACTCGCCTTCATCAGCGCATTAATATCTTATAATATACTCTTATCAGGGATAATAATAACATCAAAATTGTATAATTATTAAACTGCTGACTTGAGACTCCCGTCTCTAACTCTTTTGTTCAATACATAAACGAAGCATCAATCATATATAATCAACATTTCAATCAATCTTTCTCGCTCGCTCGTTCTCTTTCTCTCTCGCGTAATTATAATCTTTAGCGTTATATTTTCGTTTGGACCTCTATCGCTTTCGTGCGCGTCCCGTCCTTAAAATACTATATAATATCTTCCTCTTTAACCTTTTCACCTCATCATCATTATTCAATATATACACGCAGCCGCGTCGCTGCTGGGCTTTCTTGATGACGCGAGTCGGCTGCTGCTGCCGGCTTGCTGCTAGGTTGGGATGAGTCTAACGCAGCTACGAGGCACCAGTCCTTTACGCTCGCCTCTCGCGCACAACAGCCACTTGCCGTCTACCTCGAGAATAACTTTTAGCTTATCGCCCTCGTTGAAGGACAGGTGCCCGTCCACTGACTGCGGCTTACTCGTCAATGTCCTTACGAATCTACGAAAAGAGAAGCTTCGTCAATCTTACAAATTGTTAAGCAAAGAAAAACATTCAGGAATGTATGTTTCGATGGGGATGTCGAGGCTTCTTACGTGAATCTCATGAGCCGTTTGAATGTTGAAAAAAGCAGATCATTTAACAAGCTTAGCATTACTAAATATGCGAGCAAACGCGTGTAGATTGTTTCCAAATTGCTAAAGATCAATCAAAGAAAGTCCCCTACTTTGGTGCCTGCTTGGGCGGCAGGTTCCTGGGTGGTGCCGCGATGGAATGTGGCCTAGGCAGGGATGTTGACGCGGCCCTTCTGTGCGGAGACACGGTGCTCTTCTCCTTCGCGCTGGCTCCATAACCCGTCTTGTAGGGCAGCGAGCTAGGCCGTGTCAAATGGGCCCTGGGCGTTCCAGTGCTCTCCTGGTCCAATCTGCTAGTTCGACGCGGGGAATCCTTGCAGCTGATGTTGTTGCCGGTGGTCGTTCTGGGTTTAGTGGTCGTTGCGATGCCAGCAGGTTTCTTGAGGGATGGAATGCCCGATGGAGACTTTGCGGACTTGACGGGTATGGGGAGGTTGGACGGGGTTTTGACAGGAGATGTGAGGAGACGAGGGATTCGGGACTTGGAAAGATTGGATGTAGGAGTTCGAGTAGGAGAGGAGGGAGATGGAGTGGTAGGTGGCTGAGGTTCTTTCGGGCTAGTGTCATCGCGACCAAGATATTCCCATTTTTCCTGCAGCTTACGGAACTTATTCTCGCCAGCGGGTGCTGCTTCTGCGCTCTGATCCTCGTCTTTTCGCGACTTTGAATCTGAATGGAATATTTGAAATACTTTAATCGTAGAACACGTGTAATAATTGTCAAATATTATTTAAGAATTGTATTCTACCTCTGGACTCAGGTAACTTTGACTGTTGTTTCGACACGGTTCTCTTGGGACTAGCTCTATTTAACGGTGAATGTTCCAGGCTGTCGGTATAATCCTCGGAGTCGTCCAATCTATCAAAAACATGGAATTTCGCGCTCAGCGGTGTGTGACTCCACCTCTTCTTGATTTCTTCGAGCGCTCTCTTTTCGCCATCGTACTGCTGTCGCGAGTTGTCGTAAAGCACGCAAGATCTAGGTCTCTGTCCTCTTTCTGATGACTTCTTAGTAGGTGTAACAGTAACAGGCTCGAGGTTGATAGCGTTGCTCTGACCGAAGCTGTTGTGCAGTTGTCGGTACTGATAAAGCAGGTCCAGCTGGAATGGGCAGAAAGCCAGAGGCTGGAGAATGTTGAGAAAAGCGTCAATGACCTCGCGACTGTTGGCACATCCAAGGGCACCCAGGAAGAGGCTGTTGTTGTTGTAGTGTTTGCGAAGGATCGATTCGCGCGTACACAGGTAGGCGAACCAGGCGTCAAGAGCTCGCAAACTGTTGTTGAATGGAAAATAGAAAGAGAAAGAGAGAGAGAGAGAGTTAGATGGCAATAGGAGCGTCAATTATTCAAAGAGAGGTTCGACGCGCTAGCGATCGATGAAAGAGGGTATAGATGCAATCTTAAAATAACGCGTCTGCCCTTCTTTCGAAAGATGCAAACGCGATAAACGACTATAAGTTGACTAATAAATAAGATTCCTCTACTCACTTGAGTAAACCGAATACGAAAGCATGAAACTTGAGCATGCCTTCGGTCATAAAGTCCTCTCCGTTGATTTTCTGCACCAAGTCGTTCAGGGTTTTTGTGAGGGGGCCTTGTTGTGACGAAGCTTCGACGACTTGCCAGACGCTATTAGCGATAGGTCCGAAAGTTGAGTTCAGTTGAGGTTTCAGGCCGTCGGACATGACGGCATAAAGAGCCGGACACAGTTGGCCGAGACAGAGTTGGGAGCACTCGTTTTTGTCGTTGTAGCCTTGCCGGCTACGAACGGGCTCACTATGCCAGAATTTGAGCAAACCATCCACTGCTTTGTTTACCGACCAAATCATTTCTGGAGACAATGAATATACATTGTTAGTATTATAGTCAGTAATATAGTCATGGTAAAAAGCAAAAAAAAAGGGGAACTCGAATTACTTTTTTTGTCTTCTAAATCGATAGGCCTCAGTTCAAGATTCGTATCAGCTGATTCGCTCACGTTCAACCGCTCCTTCTCGTCCATTATGTTTGTCTGCAAAAATAGAAGAAATTACAGTAACATTCTAATAGATAAGCTTGACTATGAGTAACGTTTGCCGATACCTTTTCGTCAAGATATCTCGGCTTTCCATTAACAGCAAAACTAACAGTCTTCTTTTGCGAATCGGCCATGTCGATCATCTTAGCCATGTCCTGATTCATCTTAAGAGCGAGGAACCTCCTGACGCAGGATCGAAGCTTGATATCATCATGTTCCATGCCGGTATCACCGTCACTGCTGTGAGATGAAAAACCGCTGCGCTTCAAAAATTCCTCCAACTGCTTCACGTCCTCGCCACTACTTTCTAGATCGTCATTGTCAATTCCTCGCAATCTATCTGTAATTTCAAATTTTATATAATGTTATTTATAATTCTACATGATTCTCCATAGCTTTTTTTACTTTTATAAGTTATATATTTTGAATTGATTTTCATTGAAAATGATTTGTGCAATTTACAAAAAACAAAAATAATAAATTTGTAATTTTGTTTACGCAGTTTATTAATTTGTTAGAAAGAAAGATAAATATGTGCGTGCATGCGATGTAACCATAACGCAAAGAAAGGAAGAGTGGAGCATAAGAGGTTATCATTCCAAAACACGGCCTGTTTGTATACGAAAGTCCGTACTATGTCCTTCTATTATATCAAGGCGGAATGTCATTACAGTTTGCTTTTAGCAGTTTAGGTGAGCACACGCGCAGTTACAATGACCAGATATTTTATTTTACTGGTTTATAATATTTCAAGTCATAATTTTCTGTATTTTACGTAAAAATGTCAATGTTTATTTCAGTATAAGAAATGCAGCCTTATAGATACACCTTAGAAGAGCACGGTGAGCTTAAATACAAAGCGATGGCCGTCAGAGGCCATGAATTGGAAATTCGACAAAAATTAGCGAAAGAGAGACCCGATTTGTCTATCAAAAAGAGGCAAGAATATGCTAGAATGCTGGCGAATTATGCTGGACTCAATCGATATGGGACGTTTAAACCTCTGGAACCCTACGTTCCCCCAGAGGTAAAGTACTTTTTTTTATTTGAAAACGCATGTTGTAAACGCCATATTAACACTACAAATTTTTCAAGGAGCCTGATAAAAATCGAAAAAAAAGAAGTGAAAACGACAGTACAAATCAAAGTCACAGCATGTTTTCCCATAAAAAAGTATAAATTGTAGAAAAAACAAACAAACTATTAGTAAACAAATTGATCAAACAAACTGTATGAATAACTACCGCGCAATCAAAAACCTTACCGAATCGCTGTCTTTCCTCAGCCTCGTCAATATCCTTCTCCGAGTCGACAATGCCCGCGTGTCTGAGCAGTTGCAAGTCGTTGTTCATGTAATAGGGTTCTTGCAACGACATTCGCTTATTCTCCTGGCTCATTCCGTGCCTTGTCTCGATTTCATTCACCTGTCCCATTTCGAACATGCTACAGCGCTTGCCGGCCGCAGCCGCGGCAGCTCGATTCTTCCTGAGGATGCTGCGTGGTAACGGAGGACGAGGAGGTGCTGAGCCGCAGTCACTCGCTTGTGGTAGGGAAATTGAGCGCTTAGGTAGACTCGGCGCACCCTGGCGATAGTGGTACTGAGTGGGCTGGCGACTGTTGGTTAGGAGTTTCTCCTGGCCGTGTAGCGAGGCCTCCGAAGAGACGCTGTCGTAGCGGTACAGGTAGAGTGGATTATTATTGCCCTGCGGAGGAAAATATTAATAATTAGACGGCTTTCTAGGTAAAATCATTTTTTTCATAATCAACTTCAGTCTAGAAAGATGACTTACAAGGCCAGTATTGCTAGAATTCTGTTGATTCGACGATGAATCAGTGAGAATGGTTGACGAGCCCCTGTATCCTGATGATGGCTGAGTGGCTGTACTGCTGCTCGACGACGCAACCGTGTTGGGAATCATATCGCTCAGAGTCCTCTTTCTGTGCCTCATTGGCGGGGATAGGCAAAACAACGGCTTGCGCGCCTCCTCGCCAACCATCTTGACGTGCTTCGAGACCTCGGGTACATCGTGCAGGATCTTACGGTACTCGTTAGGTAGTAAGAAGGTGAGAGATTCCCAGTCTTTGACGTGCGAAAAGCCACGCTGCTTAAGCGCATCGATATCGTTGCAGGAAAACGGTCGTCCAGACTTGCCTGGCCGCTTGCCGTACACTTGAGGCTTCAAAGCTACATTGTCGAAACGCGTCTCCGTTGAATTGAGGAAAGACAGATCTGGTAGAGTGTAGTTCGGATAAACCACGTATACGGGTTTCTCATTAACGACCGTTTCGCGGAAAGGATAATTGCCCGATTCCTTATTGCTGTTGTTCAATGGTGGGTATATCAGAGATGTTTGTACGCCGTTATCCTCTACTTCTGTCATTACCTGTAAATCAAACGGTTCATTTATCGAATACCATACGTATACTGATTCCCAACGTACAACCCGCAAATATATACCTGAATTCCCGTTGTCGTCTTCGTGCACACTTCCCTTTTCTTCGTTTTCATACTAACATCCCTACCGATGGACGATGCAGATCTCGATGTGTTCAACAGATCCTCCATGGAAGTCGAGCAGTTCGAACGTTTCGGAATGTCATAATTATCCGCCTTCACCCATTTGATCGCCAAGTCGTTATCGGGAACGCTTAAATTGTTCTGGGTATGTTGCAGCTGGTTATGCTGCTTGTGTATCTGCGTAACGTGTGTACCGCTCTCGCTGTTGCTGCTGGTCGGCCAGCCAGTCTCGCTACCTGAATCAGTCTGGTCGAGGGTCAGACTCATGCCCTCGGTACTCATGCTCTTTTGCTTCATAAACAGACGGACAAGGCTCATGTTTTGAAGCTTTTTGTTCGAGGAGAAGGTGTTGCCCACGCTGTCCGAGCTCTCCTCGTTCATCGAGCGGCTCATCAAAGATCCCGAGCTCTGGAGGCGACCGCTGCGACTGCTCGTCTCACCAGAGTCGACCTGCGGAAAGAAAATTCTATGTTATAAACACGATTCGTAATCTGGTTTTCAAACATTTAATGCGGCTATAATTTGAGCGAGTAGTGAAAGTTTATCATTGCATAAGACTCTTGATAGATTACTCGATAATTTTATACTTTGCAAACTTATCACTGAAAGTTTTTAACTGATAAATGAATTCTTCGATTTCAACAAGTTTTTACTTTTACAACAGAACACGCTGTTTAACACTCGTCGCATTCATACACTTACATGTAGCGCGTTTTTCAAAAGCAAACTTTTCTGCTACTCTCATGCGGACGAGAGCAGCTCCGCTTATACTGAGCACGAAAACAACACTGCAGTTACTCACGTCCCCGTAACGCGTCCGCCCGAATTCTCGCCCCCTATCTAATCTTTCTTATCTCGGATCAGCTGCTGCAGCAGCAGCGCTTACACAACGCTATAGGTGCGCAGAAATGAAGAGGGACTCACGGAAAAATTAAGAGGCATCTCTACGCGTTCGATTTCCCGAGCCCTGCTGAGATCGGGCAAGCTCTGGCTGCGGCTCTTGTTGCTGACGACGGGTAAGCTGGTAGCATTGCTCGTGCCGCTGCCCGTCGACTGGAGGAAGTTGGGCGTGGTGTTGTTGTTGCCGGACGGGTGACGGGTTATGGTCTTGCTGATGGACGAGTGCTTGAGGTTGCTCCAGGTCGTGTAGATCTTCGAATCCGAGCAGGCCATCGAGAGGTCCAGCATGTTTTTAAGATTCAGAGTCTTGTCGTAGTAGGAGTCGGTTGGGACCTCGTAGACTTTTTGTTTTTCTGCAAATAGAGGACCAATGCCTTTGTTGAGCATCGCGAGAAGGTTTGTGTTTATTAGTAAGGCGTTTGTCATTTTTGTCTATGAAACTGTATGAACGAGTGCGTGAATATGAAACGGTTTGCATTTTGTAATAAAACAAAAAACGAACAATAAAAAATTTTATGTAAGCATCTCCCTTTACTAATATACCTTGATTATCGAAATCCTGAGAGCCATCCGAGTACATAGCGATGCTGCCCTCGAAGGCGATGGTGTAGTTGTTCTTGTTGTTAGTCTGGCACGTGATGAGCATGTCCTCACAGTCGAGAGAGTCGACACTATAGCTTCCACCGGGAGGTAGGACCGGCATCTCCTTCACTGGCGAGAACAGCAGCGACGACTTGCAGATCGATATGGTGTCGGTCGTCGAACAGGCCGAGTCCTCGCCCTTCAGTGCACAAACAGACAAAGGGGAGCAAAGGGTTAGTAGGGATTGACCATATGCAGAGTCTGCTCGTTTCTTTAGAGAAACGTATATAGAACAGCGTTTACGTGTACACAGATAAAACACAGTTTTGTATGTGTATACTCGACCATGCTCTGGGTTATAACATCCATGTAACGCGCCTGTTGGGTTGAAGAAAATTTAACAACGTTTTGTGTTATTAAATTTTTCGTTTCGCTTCTTTAAACGGAGCAAAATTTCACTCGATAGTTTTTACTCTGTGTACAATTCAAGCAAGTATTTTTAGCGCGAAACTTTGCTCCGAAATTTTTTGAGTTTTACGATACGTTCCATTTCAAGTTCAGCCATGCGCTCTATATGTATTATACAATTATAGCTTCCTGTTGAGTTTATTTCCGCAGTTTGCTTTTCTGTGGAAGGCTTTATTAATGACTGTTTTTCAAGGATACGCGAGATAGCGTTTCGTGAAAATCGTTTTAAAATATTCATCGCATCGCACTTCTTATCATACAGGCAGCGTAAATTTCACATATCCTCGAAAGCAAGTTAATCGTACAAAGTGAAACTCAAATTATAAAGTAATTTTTTAGGCCAAGTGTGTGAAGCTTATTCCTGGAAAAAGGCATGCACTATCAACTTAATCAACTCGATGAATCCAACAAAAATCTCGCAACAAAAAATCAAGTGGCTCTTGACTAAAAGGGCAACGTAATGATTTTTCCTTTTCTTTTCTTTAATTTTTTAGTTGTTATATCGTTGTTTATCCTGAAATTCGCGAGGACAATTTATATAGTGAAACAAATACAAAGCATGTGAAGAAAAACTTTTGCTTGAAATAGGACCTTCGCCGTACCTGACTGCTAGCTCGAGGACTAATGGAGGAACTGATGTCGAGCTTCTCCATCACCGAGCCAGATATACTGGCATACCTTTCACGTTGGTAGTTAAACTGCCATAGGAGTAATTCATGAATTTCATTAACATTGTATTAAGAGCCAAAATTATGTATATCAGTATATAGGAATCACTTTGATCCAATGTTTAAAAAAAATGAGTTATGGAAGCAAAAGAAGTGATTTATGTACAATGGTGAAACTTAAACAGATTCCCAATATTACAAAGAATAATCATTGATCATGGCAGTGAAGTTTAAAATCAAGTAACAAATTTGGTGCTACATTAATATGTCCTATAATTATTAACACTTTCAATAGACTCAAAAGATTGATAGATTTTGAGAGCATCGATAAACAAGATTGTCTTTGAGTGACAACTTACTTCTGAGTGTTGGACTGGATCAGTGCACATGACTGGCAGAGCCGTGAGCAGTGTGTGTATGTCCGCAGTTCTAAAGCTCTCCATGTCAACTTCTGCCAGATTGGCATCGAGATTGCGAGCCAGGTCGTCGTAGTAACCCAGGTCATCTTTAGTGTAGGAGGCCGAAAGAGAGGACAGCACACTGGGATGCACGTGTAACCCTCCATCTCTGTAACTTGTGCAATAGGCTTCTTGAGAATAAGCTCTAAAAATAGCAATGAAGCACAATGACCGAGCCAGTAACTTGGCCATTTGCTGGGAGGGTATTTTGGGCTAGCAAGAGCAAGAGGATAAAGATGATGACGACGAACCCACCTGTAGTCAATGAACCATTGGTAGTCCATGTTGTCTTGAATAAATTCCGATCCAACGAAGTCCTGAGGATCATTCGCTGGATTGGAGTTGCAATCCGAACCTGGAGTTTGCGGGTCTTCCATCATTGATGTGGCCTTGCAAGCCCCTGCAATGAAATGCACAAACTACTCTCAAAAATGCGTACACATAGCTAGAGCTTTGGTTTATCTAATTATAAATCTTCTTATATGGGTATAAGTTCAATGTTTATTCTCATTTTTCTTATCAACGTGTCCATCCAAAGTATGCATATCTGTACAGACAGATAAGCCTTCTAGATAAAAATGAACTGCCACTATTCAAGTACACACAGCGCAGACTCTGTAGGTATGGGTGTACATGATAAGTTTGTTTGGGCTATAATAATATGAACTAATTCCAGTTTAACCAAGGAAATTCTTGATTTGTTCAGATAAATAAGCTCGGGAACTTTCCTTGGCTTGGAAAAAATTGCAAATACATACAGATAAGGCGGATAAAATATGTTTATAAAATTCAATCTACAATTTAAAACAAAAAGCCAAACAAGGAAAAAGCCTGAAGTTAAATAGCACTGCTATACCATCATACATAATAATCACCCAGAAAAATGGGTATCCCGATAAAAACAATCCGCCGAGAGCTATCCCATAATTTCTCCTCTCCCTCCCTCTGGCTTCAGCGTACCTATATTAGGCGAGCCCATACCATACGTCTCCCTCTTGCAATCGAATCGAATCTCCCGCGAGATAGCACGTGGGCGTCGCGCGCCTGACGTCAGCCTTTCATTAATGTATACACAAAGCAGCAGCAGCAGCAACAGCAGCCGAGCAAATAGCGATAGCACAACAACAAGTGCGGTGTGGCCGAGAGAGACGCACGATGATCGACACGGGGAAGAAATAATATCATCATATTCGCGCTACTGGCTCGCTCTACATAGAGGATAGGTGTACGCACACAAGCGTATATAAGAGCGGTGCATTATGCATTCGAAACGTCGCTCTCGCGGGTAGTGCGTGCCAGGCCTCGCTCCATTTCGAAACTCGCCAGTGCTGCACATCTCTCTCTTTGTCTCTAATGGCATTTTATTTATTTTATTAGTGTCTCTGTACACAGCTCTCCCTCGCGCTAGAGCGTTTTCTTTTTCATTTTCAACGATTAGCAGCAGATCGCAGGCCAGGTTTTCACTTTTCCCGCGGCAGCAACGGCGCTATATACTACACAAGACGTACTCCTTTCTAAAACGACGTACCTATAGAAAAGTCTCTTTCCCATAGCGAGCAGAGAGCGCGAGTCGTCTCGTGAAAAACAGGTTCTCCGCGGCCGCATCGGATACACTTTCGATTTCTGCCGATTAAAGGCGACGGGCCTCATTCCATTTCCTTATCCGCGAGAGTGAGAGAACAAAAAGGAGGTGTATAGCATCGGCTATACAGTGGTACCGTAAGTAAGTATCGAGAGAGTGTTGCGCGACGAGAGAGAGACTCGAGCGTATCAATTTATATCGACACTCTCTGCAGGCCAGGTGATTCTCGGAACTAACCTTACAGTAGGACAACGACGGCGACGGCGGCAGCGGCGATAGCGGGAAAATCATGAGATTTCTCGTCGCCGCGGTTGATCGGCTACGGCATCAAGACGACGACGACGGCTGTTCCATCGATTGCGCGAGCTCCCTCGCAGCTTTTCGGGGTTTAAAAACACGACGAGTCACGCGCGATAGCGGATATTTACACAACACACCCACCTCGAGCCTCGATTCGCAGTATTGAACGAACCGAGCTGAAGTGCGACTTTGAGGTATATGAAATCAACAGCACAAGAGAGCACGCACTTTTTTTTCAAGGCACAGATTGTACACACACACACAGACACTCGCGGCGGCGGCGGCGCTCGCTGCTGGTGTCGAGCGTTCGATCGTCGCGCCGTCACTGCAGGCTGCAGCGTCGCGCGCCGCGAGTTTCGTGCCGCTGTTGAGTGCGCGGGAGAAGAGGAGGGAGAGAGGTGGGAAGGAGTTGAAGAAGACGGACGGCTCTCCCTGCGTGCTTATACTATGCTGCTGTGTTCGAAGGATTTTATACATATGAATATGATAGGAAGTGTCGCTTGAGATGCTGTGGGTATTGTTGTCGAGAGCGTGTATTGATTTTCAATACTTTTTTGTCGTTCCCGTACGCGTAATCGACACAGGCTTTTTTTCGTTGCAGGCTCGGCTGCAGAGGGACAGGAGTGGACTTGTCGATGGTGGAGAGATGAGGTGTGCTGGAATTTCCGTAAACAACGCAGGTATGGTTATAAAACGTTCTATATATCGTAGGATGCATCGGGACGTTTGGGATGCTGCGTTGTGAATCTTGCGACGCAATGCGTTATAGGTTAAAAGGTTAAAATAATGCAAGGGAACGCTTATAAAGACGAGAATAACTAATTGTACACGCATAAAATTCTGAAAATCACGTGACTCGCCATTGCGTAAACCCGTGTACTACCCGCAGAGAGCTGAACAGAAAATGGAAAACGACAGTCCTTGCGCAGCTCGAATGATATGCACAGCGTACGTCTTGCACAATAGTTTTGAAACGCATACAATAGCCAAAGGAGGAACCTCAATTAATTTCCTCCCAAAGTTTACATAATTAAGGCCCCCGGAAAGCTGGCCGTATGCACATAAATTTGCTCTCGTCGCTCACACAAATCTCGTATTCTCCGGAGATGTATACATCTCATGCAAATTCGATAAACTGCTCGAGAGGCTCTTTCTTCGAATTTATCCGAAAACCTCGACGTTTTTATTTTTCATCCAGGATACGCTATACTCTCTCTCTCTCTCTCTCTCGGTCGCTGCACCCTATTCTCTCCCAAAACGATTTTCGTGCATTCCTACACCTCTCTCGCGTGTACATACAACACACACCATACGGGACTTGCGCCTGGAATGCATAAGTAAACGTCTCCCGGCGAGAGCGTCAACGGAATGGGAATTTCCTCTCCCAGACGCGCTGCACACACACACACACACACACCCGGTTTTTGTTTTTTTAATTGGCGAGAGCCGATCGGCGCGCGTATGGCATGCGAATGAAGGATGTATATAAGTACGCGGTAGGTTTACCCGTGTGTTAACACGTGTTGGACGAGAGCTAACTGTTTCGACGTTTTTACGAAAGTGCGATGGGTACGCTCCGCGAATTTTCATGCAAGAGGGACAAAGCTGCAGTCGAGGAAAATAGTGCATTATCGGCTGAAAAGTGTCCGTCATTGTGAAAACAAAGCCTCGCGCTGTTGTTGCTGAACACTTACTTATATGCTTGCTTATCGCGTGGAAAATCTCGACCGAGAATATTTTTTCTCGAAAACGCGACCTACAATGTATATAGAGTCTCGGTGTCCGTCCAAGAGGCGATAATTTATCTCCGGTATTTAATTACGCCAGTAATGAGCCCGCGGACGCTTTTGAAAACAATTTAAATAATATACGAGTTTCTCTCCGCGGCTTCGTGGCTTATTACGTAAAGCCTGCATGCAGTGCACGTCGTTCGTCGCTTTTGTCTCTTCAAACATATATAACGTATACACTTTCGGGACAAGCTGCGGGAGAAAAATAAAATCGTTCGAACCTTCGCGATCAAACGCAGCGCACCCATATCTCGTCAGGAGACAATAACTCGTCGGAGAAAATGACACGTTACACGAGTAATCGCGGCGAAGAAATCGAAGCTCCTCTCTCTCTCTCTCAGCGCGGCGTGGGCTTATTCGCGCGGGACATTCCTCTAATTATGCCAGCAGCAGCAGCAGCAGTGCCATGTGTGCGACGAGCGACCCACGCTCTAAATATAATCGCAAGCGCGCCGCCGCCGCGCCTTCTTGCGCTCTCTAGACTGTCGCGCGCTTGGCTTTTTGTTAGAAGAGATACGTATATAAGGTCGTTTGCTTTTTTTCTGCGATTTCCCAGAAGGAACCCATGCTGGAGCATCAGGACGAGCTTTGACTTGTACGGGTCTGACCGAATTCGGAGCTGTTATAACTCTTCTTTCACGATGACACACGCGCCTTCGTGAATCACTCCGTGTTTACCCTCTGCACCGGTTGAGTCTACATTTTGCGTTTATTACACGTCCGTCAACAAACAACTCTGTACAAAGTCATCGGAGGAACAAAGCGCGTGTATTTATGAAAATTAATCGGTGCGTGTATTCGCGGCTCGATCGACATTCGAACACAGGGGACGCGGTCGATTAATCGCGAATCGCATTAAGATCGAGAGCGTATTTTATTTCATCCGCCATGGCGACGTACTTATGGCTTATTGACCTCGCGTGTACGTTGAATACAGAGAGCTTCGCTACTCGATTTGCGTAATTCGAGTGTAGACTTTGTTGGAAACTACGAATTAGCGCGTGTACGCTCGTACAGCAGTGGTCAAGCAGCGTGTCGAGCTTTTTTGTCGCGCGCGTCTGATCGGTATCGAATGCGAGAGAGCTAAATCAATTATCGAGCTCTAATTAAATGCGAACACAATTGGATCGTTAGTCAGAGAGTCAATTTCGCTCGCAAATCCTATAGTGAAAAAATTTTTATCAAATTCTTACGCTTCTTCGGCCGTCGTCTTCGTCTGAGGAGTCTCGCCTTGGCGCAGCACTGTGGCAGCCTGCAGACACCGGGCGCTATGGGCTCGCTCGCCTTGTCGACCGTCAACTCCTCGGCGATCTTCATGATAACGCACAGTAGCAGCATTAGCATCATGACGAGTGTATGCGGCGGCGAGTCGCCTCGGCAAGCCTGTGCGCTCCGCCGATCGCTCGCCCGAATCAGTGTCTCTTAAGAGTCTTTTTGCCTCCACTCGCGTGTGATTGTTATAAAGTTTTCGTCTTTCAAGTTTCCAATAAGGAGCTCGATTATTCACTGCACTCTGCGGATTGGACGAGTATAAGAATTACGAGGTGGTCGTTTTTGGAGGAGGTGTGGCTTTTTTTCCTCTTCGGCAGATTTATCGTCGCGTACGCGAGGGGCATCGTTGTCTCTCGATCGGTGTATAGTAATTAGCGTCGATTCGCATATCCGGATGTCGCTAATTGACCGCTGCGAAGGTCGGCTGTGTAAAGGATTCCTTTCAAAATCATCGATAACGATTCCCTGTCGTGTATATATACTATATTCACACGTGCGCTTCGATTTGCGCAACTGTATAGACAATCGAGTTCGACGAGCGTCTCCTCCTTTTTTCTCCTATATAGGTATACGAATATAACAATGAGCCGCGAGGCGTTTCTCGCTCACGCACTTTTCATCATCGTCGCGCGCCTGCGGAGGAGAAGAAAGAAAGGGAAAAAAGGGCGACGCGATTGCACACATCCGAGAGAAAGAGAGGACAAAAGACGAGTCGAGCGTGTGGGAGCTTTTTTTTCTCTCGGAGGGGATTTTCAACACGTGGCCGCGATTGCTCTCGCGCATACGAGGGTGTGAAGAGCCGTTATTAATGAGCTTTTAGGCGAGATGTTCTCGGCTGGATTTTTTTTTTTTTTTTCTAAGGATGGGAGCGTCAGTCTTCTCGGAGAGTTATACGAGCCGTGCTTGAGAAATTACGCATCGAGATACAGATACGGCTTCGCGGTAAGAATGTTGATTGATAAATCGTTTGATAGGAAGGCGATCCCCGGGGGATTCGAATTTGCTAAATACACGACGGAGTGTCGTCTCATATAGTATATCGAGAAAAATTCAACCTTACAGGCTCTGGCATAGTGAGCTCGCGGCGCTATAAAGCCAAGCCCTAGATACATCATACGAGCTGGCGCAGCTGTGCAGCGCACACGTAACGCATTCCTCCTCTCTTACTGGCGCGCCCCGTGCTCTCTTATTCGCGGAAATCGCAATCGAGAGCAGAGCCGCCGCGGCTGCTGCTCCCTTATCGCTTATCTCATGTGTGTGTGTGTGTGTGTGTGCGATGCGAGAGAATTGAGCAGACTAAACGACGACTCGCTCTCGTCTCTCTCCGACGACCCGACTGTGTTATATATCTTCGTGTTTGATTTTGGCGTAGGTATAATATAAAAGCGGCTTCTTCCTTCTTCAATTTCGGTCGGTTTCATATCGCGTGCGAGACTCTCCGTTTCCTCTTTATTGATAGTACCGAGTGTTCGTGGAACACCGTCACCGCGATCACGACGATGATAAAAAAAAAAAAAAAAAAACGATAAAAAAGCTCCTTAAATTATACGCTTCTCGGAAGCAGCGGCAATTGGTCGTCACTCATCGGCGCTCTCGAAATAAAATCCAACCCTGAGACCCGGCGCCATCAGGACACAGTACGTCCCTCGTAAAAATGAATTGGCGCTAACAGTCCGCTTCGTATACACACACACACACACATGCGCCCGAAGACGGACACTGGCGCGTCGCGTATAAAAGTCGATTACGTCAGCTGCATAGCGAGAATAATAAAGGGGAGAGTTTTGAAGCTTCTGCTCTCTCGATGAACCGAGGCATATTCGTATAGATAGTGGCCACTCGACTTTCGACCATTTAGAGGCTTGTCCTTTCGCGCGAGAGTTTAAAAATAGCAAAGAACAGACAAAGATTTCATTCAGCTCGTACATCTGACACTCCGAAGCGTGTGTAGAATATATAGCCAATCGAAATTTTCTCTCGGCGAGCCTCACTCAAAGCTCAAAGCTCTCCAGACATTGTATAACGTGTATAGGGATAGAGTGATCCGACCCCCCGGCGGACGCGTGCGTGCGCGCATAAAGCAGCGGAAGAGTGTGTGCATCACCACTGCGCGGCCTGATTGCGTAAAGGAAGTACAGTATGGCTGATGCGCTCGAGAGCGATTATTTCGGTTAGGTGTGTAGGGGGGATAAGGATTCAGACAGCGGATAGTCGCCGCTTTGTGCGCAGCGTCTTCGATAAGGAAATCGCCGGGAAATTAATTTATATACTCGATGTTATGTGTTATCGTCGTTAATTGCACGTATATATAGGGTACGAGTTTTACTTTTATTCCGTGATCCTATTCCCACGACGCGGAATAAACTTTTCGTGTAATTAAGAAATGTCGCCGTAACGCATAAGTGCCATACTTTTCTTTTCCGAGTGCATAACTAACCGGAACCTGCAATGCGGCACACGAGAATTAAGTATTATCGTTGAGCAAATTTAAAAAAGCCATAAACTATACTGCATTCACGAGTATCGGGCGTCGCCGCTGGGCGAAAATACACCTCGGAAATTCGCGTATCCGCGCACGAATCTTTAAATACACATCTCCGTCGAGATATTTTTCGATCCGCATCTCTCGCTCTCATACACCAGCGGCATATGTCTATACACAGCGCACATCAGAGCGAGAAAGCGTGTGTTATAGGGGCTCGGCGGACGAGTCGTGTGACGGAATGATTCAGAATAGCGAGGGAGTGAAGCTGCCGCTGTTATAGCTGCACAAAGACGTGTACGCGGAGAGCGCTTAATTCCCGTGAATTAATTCATTGGACTTGTGCGCGAGGCCTCGTCCAGCTCGTTGAGGCTCGTCAAATTACGCTCGAAACTGCTGGAAAATTGACGGACGTTTTTCGTACGCTTACGTAGCTCCGCGAATGCGATATAAAATTTCGCAAACGACAATCCAACGGCATCGCTCGCTCCGATTCTCCGAACGCGATTCGCGAAAGCGCATCGATGATCCGAGTTTAGATCTCGCGTCGCTCCACAGCCCGCCAAGAGCATAGCGGCTCTTTCTCTCGGTGCGCGTGTCGGACATCTTGCAAAATCCAGCGTCGCGAAGAGTTTCGCCACACCTCTGACCACCACCTCGTGATCCGTATTGTATAACTGCGTAAAAGTGTGTAGAGTACCAGCTCCAACGACGAAAAAGAAGATAGAGCAGAAGAAAACAAACAAACGCGCTGATGCACTATTTTATACCTATGTATAATAAACGCGGGCGTGTCACATGTTTGCAGGAAAAAAAAAAAAAAAAAAAAAACAGTAGGCTACAATCACTGGCGCGTATTTCCCATCAAACACCGCAGGTCGAGCGAGCTTTAAAGCTCCGCACTGTCATTTTTCAAACTGCCTCGATCGACGATGGACACTTTGCTGTTGTTACACACGCGTGCAACGATACTATATACGATCGATAAATCTCGAGCTTTTTTTCACGCGGCAGCTGCGACGCAGTATAATATACGCTCCCGACGTCGCAAACGCGGACTACTGAAAGCGCCGAAGCTTCGAAGCGGGAGAGATGATGCTACTGCACACGACACGACACGACGCTCCGCGAGAGAGCTTAATCTCTATTAATAAATGCCCACGGCCGCGTATACGCCGCGATGGCCCCCCCCTCTCTCTCTTCGCTCTTTTACCCTTTGCTTCGCGCGCTTCGTACGCCGGTTCTTCTTCGTCCGTGTCTCGCGGGCTTTCTATTTGGATCGGCCCTTTGTTTGCGTTGAACTATATACTACTACTATCGGCGGTATCGCGCGTGGGTGTATAGACTTGTTATTATGGGACTAATCGTCGCAGTCGCCCATTGCGATAAGGATAAGACTACAGAATCCGATTCGTAAGAAAAACCGCAATAAGTGTATAGCGGTGAATAAATTGTACAGCCGACCAAAACACACACACCGCGCTTCGCAATCAGATTCCAGCTCTGGCCCCTGATGCCAAACAGTCTTGGCTTTTTGCTCTGGGCACTCGGGTGCGGTATACCCTCTCTTCGTTCGCTTTCCTATTTTTACCCTATAAACTCTTGCCCTTTGCTTTGCTCGGTACACTTTATCTCTGCTGCGAGTAGCTCTCTCTCTCTCTCTCTATCTCTCTCAGAGCGTTCCGCATTATACGGCCGCTGGAATCTTCTATTCGCTGCCCTCTGGCCTTTTTATAGATCCTCTGGAATTTCGTGTGAAAATACGCGCTTTTATACGCGAGGCTAGTTTCCGTTTGTTATATATATATGGGTGCGCAATCGAATCGAATCCCATCACTCTTTAGCTCTTCTGATGCAGCTTCGTAATCGCAGCCTATATCGAGCGAATGTATATAGCTGGAGAGCGGGTCCAATTACGAGAACGATTGCCGCTCATCGAGACTCAACTCAACGCTATCTATATCTGTATAGTGACGTATCCGCGATGCTTTTTGCTCGACTGCGTTTGCCGGAGCGGAGCCAATCCAGAGGCTCTTCCGGCTTTTCTTTTTCGTTTTCTTTTTCCGAGTGTGCAGCGGATTAGACGCAGTGGACAATGACGCTCTTTCATGTATTGGATGGACTTATTTACCCACACATAAGAAGATTTAAAAAAATGTAAGACTTTTGTTAAATCGTATACAGTGCAGGGGAAGCAGAGAGTCAGAAGAGCAATTGTCGTGTATCTTTGCTGACTTATTTTTGGCTCGCGCGCGACACAATAGTGATATACGTACAGGTTATACATATCGTTTGCTCACCGTTTCGTTCTCCATTGCCTGCGCGGATAACCTCGGCTGCCGCTAGCACCTGTAATTAAAAATAGCCTTTATTACTCAAAGCTCGCGCGCGGAGCTTTTATTTGCACGTTCGCATCGCCGCGGCGCGCGCAACGTTATTCCTTCCATCCGTTTCAAATTAGCGCGCTTATGTACTCGGAAATAGGAAAGGAAGTGTAGGTACCTATATGGGCTTATTCTTTGATCAAGAAGACGCTGAGATTATCTGCTTTTACTCGTTTTTTTTATTTCTACAATGAAAGACATTCAATGATTTTGAGATTATAGGGAGACACGTTTTAAGTATCACAAAGTCTAATATGAGCGCCAACGTTATCGTGACTGTTCAAACTCAATTAATCGCGCGGGCGTTGACTACAGCGCATAGAACTTCCTTGACGAGATCAATGTGTGAGCTTTGCAGGGACTGGAACCCCACTGTAGCAATGACATCTTTGGAGTTATCGACAATGAACTTCAGAACATCCGATTTGAGTATACTGGCACTGTGCTTATCGGCTATCACAAGAGTTGCTATGGCAGTCTCAGTGGTGACAGTGGAGGAGAGAACGGATTCGCACATTTCCTTCAAATCATGAAGAGCGTATTGGTCGGATGCTGACAGGAGATCGACAGCTAAATTTTCAAGATTTTCAACTTTGCCGGTGTAGATGAACCTCAGCATTTCCTTCAAACAATCGTACTCGATGTTGGGAATAGTCACAGTGCCCTCCGTCTTCTCTTTCATGTTGTGTTCGAACATCCCAGCAAAAACTGTGCTGCGAGCTGCCAGTAGCAGTTTGTGAGCGTGAATCTTTTTGCCTGTTGAATCTATCAGAACCACGTCGCTGAATTTTTCATTGTGAAAGAAGAATTCCATGTCTTTCGACAATTGGAATTTAGATGCAGACTCTCTGGACAGCTTTTGGAAGTTGCCTCCAATAGTTTCAATCTCGCACAGTATTCTGATATTTCCATCGACTATCAAACCATTTTCAGGTTCTTTGGCATGATTGATATTGATAAAGTTAGCTATGCTCTCTACGTAGTTTGTTTTTATATCACTGACAAGACTACAAGTTTTAATCTTCTCATCTTTACTGTTGATTATGGAAAAAATAAACCTGGATTGATACTTGGGCACCAAAGGACTGACCAATTCGACTTCCACCGACGAGTTGGTTTGTTCGCCATTCGTTTTTGGAAATAAGAACAGTTGCATTTGAAGGTGGTCATCGCTGTTTATCAGAAACTTCGGCGAGACGATTTCATTCTGACAATTAAGTCTACTAAAATTGTCTATGGTCCACAAGAAGCTGGCGTTCAGCAGTGTTATTTGGTCAGGCATAACCGATTGATTCGATCGTACACTGCAGGGAACTCTCGAGTTCATGCTTGCTGATTACATACCTGCGCAATATTGTTGATATTTAATCGATGCAAAAAAAGTGCGCAAACACTCGATCGTTATTAGGAAAAGTAGATGTATGTATACCAGTATACGCCTATAGTAGTCTTGAATTTTTAGTTCGTCATGCGTGATCAGCGTAGCCTCGTCGTCTGCGATTGTTAACTATACAGCTAATTAGCAATTCCCATTCTTTTGCAGTTTTCCCAGTCATCCGTTCTGTGCGGACACACACAGAAGAAGCGTCTGCTGCACAGTTACAAATAAAGAATTCAGATGCAACATAACCTATAAGAGAGACTGTTTGGATTCGCGAGACGCGAACCGCGACCATTAGAGCTCTCTATTTCTAAAAGTATAAGGAATAGGAATGGCGGGAAATTCGTAATGTAAATGCTGTTTTTAGCGTGTTCTCTCTAATATAAAAAAAAGAACCCTCTGCAGTAGCGCACTCATCGCGACGGCATTCCTCGCTCTATATAGCTCCAGGAGAGCTGCACAAGTGCCTCGATTGTTATATATGCCTACTTTCGCGTCTTTATTTTCGCGCGCGCCTATTTTCGGAGGAGGTGCAGCAGAGATTCTATATACTTCTCCCCTACTGTGAGATGTGTGTGTGTGTGTGTGGGTGTGTGGGTGTATGTGTGCACTCCATATACAGCGTATCGAGGGGCAGAGAAAAAATGCGCTTTATACATTGAGAGAGTGCAGCGCTATAGCGAGTCGTTATTCCGGTGAGTCATGACGGAGGAGCTTGGGGTGAGCGAAGAGAGCGGCTTTGTTGGGGTCGGCTCTACTGATCCATTGAGGGAGTGATCCTATATATTGGAATCTGATGAGTTTTTAAATGGAATTTTTTTTCACAATATCTCATATACGCTTCCTCGATTGGGTTTAGTGATTCGAGTTTGGTCCGCGCGTAGAAGTGAAAAAAAAAAAAAAAAAAAAAAAAAATACATATCGACGGTACGTCGGTTCCGATACTTCTCCGAGGTCCTTTTTCAATTAAGGGTAAAAGCCCTCGCGCGAAGACGATGGCAGGCGACGAGTGTATGTGCCTACTTTACGCTTTCTCCGCTCTCCAGTCCATTCCGCGGTGTGTAATCTCGACGTTTATAACAGCTCTCCGTCGAAAGAAATTCTCGTCGGTGTGTACATCTCTCTAGTTCTTCTATCACTGCGTGTTTGAAGATCAAAAAACTGGGTGAACGCCGTGATTCACACGAGTAAGATTATAACCGCCTCGGAGACTCGATAATCCCTCGCTGAAATATCAGCATATAGCAGTGAGTCGAAGATCGTCGCGGAAGTGTGTGTGTGCGGAGCTAAAGCTCGATGACCCTGAACGACTATATAATAATGATTTACGCATTGTTTATCGAACTGTATTTCTATATGGAGGAGACAGTTGTGGGGTGATAAATGTTCTTCTATCGCGCGAGGAAAAAGAGCACGTGTTTCTGTCTCGCGGGAAATTATATAATTTATAGGTCTTGTAATGTACGAAGCGCTGAGTTTATACGGCTATCCGTGTGATGGAAGAAAAGATCTTGGGAATAATATCGAGAGGGATATAACTAAAAAGCCATAGTCGTCAAAGTCAACGTTATCGACTTTGCGTATCTCTTCTCTCTTTCCGTACCGGCGCGTATGACAAAGCTTCATTTGAATTTCCGCGGAATCGGTGTATTCAAGGGGAAGCTTTGGAGGCAGGCGCGTTATGAAATTCAAATTTCGCTCGAGTCTCGCCTTTTAGACACATCCTCGACAAAACAGCTCAGACGTCGAAACTAAACGATAGATTACTATTCCTCTATATACTATATGTAAGTACAGTTTTGATGAGAAAGTGCCTCCGAAACGAAAATAGTTCGAACGATGTCGGCCGGATATTAAAAGCGTATACCGAGGAAAATTCATATCGAACAATCGCGCGCTACTCCGTCCGTCGTCGTATAGTCCTCTATTTCGAGCGGCGACATTCCTCGACAGCGCGGAGCCGCCGCACATGTGCCGCGCGGGATTTTTCAAGAAGCATCCCTCTTTGTTCTTATCAAAAACTCGAGCCGCGAGTGTGTGTATCGAAAGTTTCGTTAAAATGCAAACGCCGCGACACTGACTTTTTCCCTCGCGTATATGTCGAAGCTCTACTCGGTCAATTAAAAAAGCTCGTCCTTGATGCTCGCGGCTGCATAAATTATAAATTTCCACATCGTATATAGAGTGCAATAACCCGCAGCGAGAAAAGGGAGGGAAATTCAAAAGGCTTTTAGTAAGCGCTATACGCTAAAGCGAGTTAAATCAAAGTAAAAGCGAGACTTGGCTCGCGAGAAAAGCGCGAAATACGTGTTTGCTTCGCTCGATTGCGTGTAAGCGAGCGTGCGCTGCTTTGCGCAGGGGTGCTTTCGAGTTAAATAATTATGTGGAAAAAAAAAAGGATTCTGAATATGCTGCTGAAGTCGTCGATATTACATATTCGTGACGAAAGTTTCAGTCATATATATATATATATATATACAATATCGATTGAAAACTCGCCTGCGAAACCGTTTGGGCAAACTTCTTCTTACGTGCAGACCTCGTGCGAGCGGCCAAATCAATGTTTAGACGTAGAAACGCCTCGCGCACACAGTGACTTCTCCCCCCTTGCACACGCACACACACACACACGCAGAGGTAAAAAGATCTCGTGATACTCACGTTCATGGCTGCAAGCACAGCCGCTTCCTCTCTTTCTCTTGCAACTTCTCCGCTGCAGCGTCAATATACGTGTACAGTGTCTATACTATAACTGTATGCCTGTGTACGAGTGTCGTGTATGTAGGTGTGAGAGAGAAGGACTACTGCTCGGGCGGTCGATAGACCGCGCGCGGGGAAAATTATGCCATGCTCCCCTCGCTCATGACATTCTCGGCACGGTACGACCTGACACCTCCTCGAGCTTCATCTTCGATTCTTCCGCACTCACTATGTGCTCTCTCTCTCTCTCTCTATACAGCGCGTGTATACGATATATGAGTCACTCGCGCACTGTAATCTCCGCCACTCGCGCAGGTATACTCGTTTAGTATAACAGACTTGTGTCTTATCGAGACGACGACGACGACGACGAGAAGGACAGGTTGAGTCAGCCGCGCGCAAGCCCCTCCCGAGTGCGCCGCGCCGACTACCCTCTCGTCGCCGGCAGCGGAGCAGATGTAAGTAGAGGGGCTTCAACTCTTTCTCTCTCGCTTCGCCGCCTCTTCTTCTTCTTCTCAGCTGCTTCTGCTTCGCTGCAAAGAGACGTGGTTATTTTCGTGGCGCTATGCTCTCGCGCGCGCGTGTGTGTGTGTGTGTATATATGCGCGTCTCGTGCGCCGCCGCAGGGGTGTGGGATGCTTCGATGTTTCGTCACCGCGAACGCGATTCTATATACCTTGTGTTGTACACCGACGACGAGAGGAGTGTGGAGGTCGCGGATTCGGTAGTCCAAACTTTTTTTTTTTTTTTGTTTTACTTTGCGCGTTGATAAGAGTTAATTATACGCGCGAGCTTGCATCATCGATTTTATACGGGAGATAAAAATACAGAGGGGCGATTTGCGTAAGTGCAGTGGGAGTCGAATACACTCCTAATTCATAACTCCAGCTTATTACATTTTACCCGAGAGCTTGCCCTACAAAACCTCTCGACTGTGTAGCTTCCATTAATACACGAGCTCCGATATCGATCAAATACCTCATTCAAAAATACAAGTATAGCTGGCGCTATAAAACTGTAATCGTTATCAATAAAAAGCATCGCGGCTCTTCGATCTAATTCTCAAGACACCACACACACACACACACACCCCGCCAGCCCTTATATAAAACGCCTCGGGACACGCAACCGAAAGTATGTATACGTATAAGACTCCAGAAAGAGGAGATAATGCACGTACATACACACGCCTGCACCTGCATAAATTTATCGCGAAAAATTAGCCGCCGATTGGCTGGAGCCGTGCTTACTATTGATTCAGCCGCTCGACGACGAGGGACTACTCCGTGCATGTATATTAGACTCCCTGTATCCGCGTGTGTGTGTGTGTGTGTACGTGTGCCAGGAGAAAGCAACAGATACACGCTTATCGCGTACCTACCCCTCGAGGAAGTCGTCGAGGGAATGTTATTGCCAAAGTTGTATACTAGCGCGTTCGCGTTTCGACGCAAGTGTCAGAGGGATATGAGAAAATTCTTCTGGCTTTATTAAAAATATACGCGGCGCGTCTCGATCAATATCGAAAAAGATCCGTATATTCTTCGCTGTGATGCACGTATACGCGAGCTTTTTCCATCGCACCGCGACAAGCATTGATCAAAAGGGTACGTAACATCAAGGCCGCCGAGCACGAAACCTCTCGCTACAGCCCTATAGATATACAGCCGTGAGGTGAAAGCTTTTTCGACGCAGATACTCGCATAAAACGCATAATATGTTGTCCAATAATAATTGCAAGGAAAAGCTGCCTAATTCCCCGAACAAAAACGCAGCCACGAAAAAGCACAGGGTACGTAGAAAAGCGAGAGAGAGAATCGGACGTCGATACCTACCAGAGAGTCAGCTCGGGCGAAACGAGGCCATCGTCGCACACAGTCCACCGCTCGACCTCCAACCCTTATCCTCTTCTCACCTTCCAACCTGTTAATCAACCGAAGCTCAACTCGGCACTAGTACGTCGAATTCGCGGCTTTGGTAGGCAAAAAACGATGGTAAAATTCGCGGCGCGAAGCGACACGTCGTGGAGCTACGACGGAGAAACCATGTCGTCGTCGTAGTCGCGGGGCGAGGGAGAGAAAGAGCGAGCAACCCCCCGCGCGCATGCTCGGCCGGTCGATCCGGCGCAACGTCAGCCCTGCGCTGCTGGGTCGATTCGCTGCCTCGACTACTGGCTTTAATGGATATCCGCTCTCTGGAGCGTGAGCGCGCGCGTGTGTGTGTGCGAAAGAGAGCTCGAAGGAATGTGCAGTGCGCCGATGATGAGGGGGATGGCTCTTTTCGGCTCTCTTACTACTGCGGGGGATGAAAGTGTGAGCCGAGTAGGATATGGGTTGAATTATTAATCGAACGAGAGCACACGCCTATAGACGTCTTATTTGCAAGTTCATAGATCAATGTTATATGCTTACGCACTGTACTGCTGAAAATAGCTCCGTTTGTCTCGCGTGTGATTTTGCAAACTGAAAACAGTTTCGAGACGTCCGATTTTCCCTCGTACAAGTTTGCTCGAGTTCTGACACTCTGCGCTGTTAAACGCACCCGACGCTTTATGAGCGGTTCGTTAAAGTTGGAAATTCGATTGCAGACTGCGCGTGTATGGCATCGGCTCGAGTGAAAAGTCATTCTCGAATATCAAAAGAAGTGGCCACACACGCACGTGTGTTCCTCGAATAAATCACTCGCTTTGCCATCGTCCGCCCACGCGCTGCAGCTTTTTTCTTATCCGGATTAAAGGCGTTTTTTCTTCTCCTTCCTCCTCTACTATATCTACCAGGCGTTTACGACTCGGATGAGAAAACTCCATCGTCCATAATAAAGCATATTTATTTGGCTGCAGCCTACGCCAGCAGCCAGCACCGCTCCGACCCAAATTCCGCACCTATACGGTACCGCGGCGCAGATAAAATAAATCTCGTAAAAACTCCTCCACTGCTGCGTTGGCTGTATACACGGCGCGGTCTTTCCTCTCCAGAATTCGTTCCTCAATAATTCACCGCTTCCTCCACCGTCTTCGCCTGGGGAGACTTTGTCGAGCTTCTTCTTCTCCTTCTCCTTCTTTCCTTCTTCGCAACGGACGAAGTGTATAGGCTTCGATTGCGCGCACGTATATCGCACGTGTTCTCCGCGCTACTGCGTTTTGCTGATGCGCGTATCGGGTTTTTCTGATGTAGGCGAGCGATGACGTCGCCTATACATTGACTCGCTAATGGAGTTTGGCCCTTTTTCCTTATTTACAGGGATGGTGATTTTGTAGCTTTATTAGCTGCGTTTAGGCCTCCGCGGAGCGACTTTAAGTGGAAGTAGCCGTGTAACTTTTACGCGGAACGACGACATGCATTAAACATGCCGTCAGCTCTCACGCGCTTTGAGAACCCGCGTACAACGTTAAAGGGGAGCTGCCTTCTAGGATGCCTTTGTGCCGTATTACATTGAGTTCTAACTTTGCGATTGAATGCAGAGAGATACCACGCGCTCTGGCTTTTCACGAAACTATATACATTGTCGTCGGGGGAACCGTTTGCATACACAAAGCTCGGCTTTTTCGAGCTTGCAGCTAAAGCGGAAGGAAAAATACTATTAAGACATCGTCCGCACACAAGCTATAAAAGCAGCTCACTCGCGTTCAAATTTCCAGCGCGGAACAGCCGCGTCCAATGCCCGAGAAGCTTGCGCGCATCAGCCCCGACTGCGCCGTCGCGGCGCTATTGATCTCCCTCCCGAATTCACCCTCTACGTGTACGACAGAAGTGTATAGAGCTCGTACAGGAAGGATCGAACCAAACGATCGTGCCCGGACTCCTTGAGAGGTACCGAGGGATCCGGTGCGCTGCCCTCCGAGGAGCGTATAAAAAATTAGGGAGCCCGGCCGAGTTTTATTGCGCGAGGGTCGCTGACGCTGCTCTGTGCGTGCTTTTTTCGAGGAAGGGAGGGATGCGATGATGTTTTGGGGGATTTGGCCGATTGGGGATTAGCGGCTGCGTTTTGTGCGAGCTTTTGGGGGGCTTTATTCGGCAAGAATTCTGGCGAAGATGCGTGAATTGCGGACCATTTTGCAGTGCTTTTTTTCGCAATTTTTATTACTTGCAATGAATAGCCGTGATCGAGTAAAACGAAAAAAAAAAAGTTTTGGACTTTCATCTCGTATCATAAATTGCTTGAACTTTAAGGCTCTGGAATGTGAACATATATATAGCAGTAAGTCGCACGATCTTTGGCATAAATATACTTTGTAATTTAGTATTGCTACTTGCATCGAATTCCTGAAGTACAAAAATAAAATTTGGATACTCGGGTTGCAGTGAAACGTATACTTTTTCACTAACCCCAAGCATAGCCTATCAAGGCAGTGAGTACATCTAGCGGCGAAATCTCGAACCAAAATTCAAGTCTCTGCTCTACCGCTAAGTATCACGAAGCGCGTGAACATTTAAAGGGCGATTAAGGTACCTTGGCACGTTTTCTCGTTAATCTAACCTACGTAGGCTTGAAGGGGACGGAAAAATACGCAAAAATAGGTATGCTGGAAATTCGGGCAGTTGTTGCTAAGGGACGAAACTGAAGATTTGGATACTTTGGCTCGTTTTTCCGTAAATCTAACCAACGTAGGCTTGAAGTGGATGAAAAATCGAAGGAAACTCCGTGGAGTGAGTCCCCAGACAGCCTTGTCTAATGCCAAGAGTTAAGGTTCTCGTAAATAAAATGGAATCATCACGGCAAGTAATTTATAATAACAGTTGTAGATATATTTTATTAGTTCCGGCAGACTGTAAATGTGTTCCTTACATGAGTCGCATGTACAAATGTCATAGAAATATTTCATCGCCCAAAATTCGATATACTCACGGCTCGTATAAATTATTGAATCACTCGAAAAATCGGCATGCTTTACGCTAGGAACATAAAAACAAAACTCACGT
Organism: Nasonia vitripennis; assembly: GCF_009193385.2. Classification (NCBI taxonomy): domain Eukaryota; kingdom Metazoa; phylum Arthropoda; class Insecta; order Hymenoptera; family Pteromalidae; genus Nasonia; species Nasonia vitripennis. The sequence continues at coordinate 19,939,742 of NC_045759.1, read as the reverse complement.
GTGACTCTTTGTACCTCATCGTAGAATTTTATTGCTCTCGTTGAAAGTTCGAAATTTAGGTACAAAATAAATACTTTTATAAAAAATATAAATCCTCACAGGGGCCTAGCGGCGCACGCGCGCTTATTGCATACGATTTATGTCGGTTGTACAGTCGCGTAGGCAAAGTGCGCGCGCGCACCGACATTTACAATTACAAGACTTACAACGTAATCATTTACGCAGTATTAAAGAAAACGGAAATGAAAACTACTATGACTTAAAATCTATCCTTAAGTCCTAGGGATACTTATAATCGTAATTATAATAATAATAACATTGCTCGGATTGAGCAATCCGCTACACATTCGTATGTACACTCATCGTTTACCTATACTATCGTCCTTTTATACCGGCTCACGCAAACTGCATACAATAAAGTAAACTCCTTTGCACATCTCATCCCTCTTTTTCGCTACTCACTAGAAGTATATTTGTGCATCGATGCGTCGAGCATCTTGAGCTTGAGGACTTTTTGTAAACGCTTCACAGTACGCATAGAATACTGTCGATTGCAAAACTGCTTTTCTCTTTTTATTTCTTAGATCAAATCGAAAAAGTGCTAGAATATATGTATTAGGAGGCGCGAGTTATAACCGGCGAGTCAAATAACCCCCCGGTTTCGCCTTCCAGACGTATATTTATAATCTAATATATATGTATAATAATATTTGTCTGTTCGAAAAACGCGAGAGTATCCATATTGAAAGGAAATTTCCGAGTGAAAGTTCGATCATCGCCGATAGTCGAGAAAGTAAGTTTATACAACATCGGCATTGTTTGTTACTTTATTCCGGTTAAAACGAGTTGGTGTATATATTGTTTACAAAAATGGCAGTATTTTGGCACGGGTTCATTGTCGCGATTTCGCGTCTATACGTATAAAACGATCGACTCGAGTTTGATTCGAGAAAATGCAAAATACGCGTATGATAATGATGCCAATATGCAAATGGATATACAAATCTAATTACCAGGACAGTCAACAGCAGGATAATTCGCGGATCCTGCATTCGGCAAAGTCTTCCGGGGACATCTCTACGCGCCTGTATCGGACAGACAAAGTCTTGAACCAGCCTGTGTCCCTGTCTTGCATTGCAATTTTCATGTCTTATTACATCGATAAACCGCGAGAGAAACGTCTTATCACGCTACATGGAATGTTAACGCTCGAATTTTCATCACAATCATCTTTACTCTTTCTCTCTCTCTCTCTCTCTCTCTCTCTCACGCACACACACACCCACTCTGGCGTTCCTTCTCTTTATAGTTTTAATTTGCACCTCGTGAAAGACCAAGGACGATTCTGGCTCTCTAGCGCAGAGCCACGTCGGAGGATTCTCTCTTGGCATTGAGAAGACAAGATCGGATCCTCTAGACGTATCGGCGGTTCTTTGGCGTTCGGTTGCAGCGCCGCCTGCCGAAGATGGCGATGATGCAGATGGTGACGGTTGCCACGAGGACGGCCGCCACGACCCAGACGGCTTTGCTCGTGTTGACCTTGGGCGACTCCTCGTTGTCTTCCTGGAAGCTCAGCTCCTTGTCCACGGGCTTCTTCATGGATTCGCCGGACTTGAGGAGCGAGTCCTTGATCTGGGATTTAGGAATCTTGGTCTTGACCACTACGGATCTGAAGGTCGTGGTCGTGGTTGTGGTCGTGGCTTTCGGGGTCGTGGTTGTCGTGGTCGTGCTTGTGGTAGTGGTCGCGGCCATCTTGCGGTACCTCTTCTCGAGCTGCTCGAGCTCGATCTCCTTGGCGTTGTAGTCGTACGTCGTGTTCTTGGATTCGTCGTAGTCTTGGTTTTGGTAGTAAAATTCGAGCTCCTCGAAGAAAGTCGACATGTGCTGCGGGGAGATGCTGTCGATTTTCATGAAGGTATTGATCAGAGTCTTCCAGTTCTCGGAGTTGTTTTGGACCATATATCTGTAATGCAGAGAAGAGGTTTTATCAAAAGTTCTGGACTTTGTGTTTGAAGTGGGATCAAGGGATATCACTTACACGAGGTTGCTGTTGGAGGAGTTCTTGTCAAAGTACTCGTGCCTTATGTCCGTACTCTTCATGATGTTCTCGTACATTTGGAAAGCTAGCACGATTCCCAGTATTTTGCTGTTTGGTTAAAAATATCGGTTAATAAAGTCATACAGTCGTAATCCGAGGAGGCGAAGACAATTCTCGACACTTACGACAGGTAAGGCTTGTTGCTTGCAACGTGGTCATCGCTCAAGAACGTCGGCGGCTCGCCGTCTTCGGAATACGTGAATTCGTTCTGCAATCTGCAAAAAGCGATATCGTCATTAACATCCATCTTATTCGCAGAACGTCTATTCCATCGTCCTCGTCATCGCGTACCTATGTTTCCACCAGTCGGACGTCAGCTTCTTCGGGTCCGTCTCGTTGTTCTCGATGGCCTGCAGTCTCCACTCGTCGACGGTCCTATAGTAAGCCAGTCTCGGCAGAACGTCCAGAGCCGTGATGGTCAACGAAGCCAGTTTGGCCTCCTCGTGGCCTATGGAGGCGTTCATCAGGCCCACGTTCCTCAGCCAGGCTGGACTGGCCGCCAGAATGGAGAACAGCTCGGCCACGGCTTCCTCCATCACGGAGTAGCGGTTGACGTCGTTCAGGATCGGAAACTTGGAGGACATCTGGTGGAGCAGGATTTTCGCGACGTTCTTGTGGGCCGCCAGGTAGTTGGCGATCGAGGGCTCGTTGCACGTCGACACTCTGAAGAGAAAACGCGATGGTACGTGGTTACAGGCTACTAAGAATAAAAAGTTCCAGAAAATTCGGGTCACAGTACTCACCTGATCTTCTCGAGTTTGCAAAAGCTGACTAGACTGCCGGGACACTCGGCTCTGAAGTTGCTGTTGCCCCAGAAGTCCGACTCGGCTTGATGATAGGGCGACACGGACTGACCGAGGAATCTCTTGCCCAGAGAACTCGCGACCTTGTACAGCGACCTGCCCATCATTCTCTGCAAAGAAAAAGCTGCCTCGAATCACTTCCGCAAAACAAACCAAGCTCCTCGTCGATCACTTAAGAACTATAACTCGATTCGTACCTTCTCCCAGAGATTCGTCCGGATGTCGGCGAAGACCTGAGGCTTGGGCGCGACGTCGAAAGCCAAGTGCGTCCAGTCGCTGCCCGACAGGGAACCTGTGTGGAAACGGAAAGGGGCCGTTGAGCGATGCGTCATTGTCAGCGTATAACGAATGAGCTTACCGAGTAAGTGCGCGGGGACGAGGTACTTGTCGTCGAGCTTTCTCAACTCGAGATTGTACTTCTTGGCGAGGCGTGAGCCCGTGAAATTGACTAGCGTCTGCCGCAGTTCGGTCAACCTGTCGAGCTGCATCGGGAAGTACGAGTAGGCGTCGCTCTCGCCGGTCAGCAGTTCCCAGTAGCTTTTGGCGTCGTTTTGATCTGCGTGAGTGTAATCGATGGTCAAAGGTTAGCTGTGGGGTGTAAGGATTTATCGCCGCACTCGCGCGCGAGCTGAAAAGAGACGAGGGGGAAAAAAGATGCGCACGACTAACCGTTTGCCTCGGCGGCTTTTTGGACGAGCTGAAGCACACTCGGAAAGTCGTCGAGTTGAGAGGAGAAGCTCTGATGCCAAGTGGCCCAGGCTCTCAGCTTGTCTTCCGGCTTGCCATTGTGCGAGAGTAGGTATTCCACTTCTGCAAGCGATTAAATTGCGTTAGATCGAAATAAACTCATAATCTATTGAAAATCTTTCGTAACATACCTTCTCGGGTCAAGTTTTTGCCGGCGTTCGAGTACCTGCTGGTAGCTCGGAGCACCCTGTTCTTCCCGACGAACTTGACCAGCTTCTCGTAGTCGGCATCCTCGAGCAGAGCGTCCCCGGGAGTTTTGATGACCGAGAACTTATAGACCAGAGCCGAGGACTCGTCGTCGCTCGTCTCCTGGAACTCATCGTTCATCCTCTGCCTCTCCCGCTTCTTGAAGCTGGCGAACTGCCTCAGGGCCTTCTCCCATTGCTCTAGGGTCGAGGGATTCTTGGCGTCGTGCAGAAGCTTCCACTCGGCATCGGCCACGGGCTTGCACTGGTCCTCGTATTCAAGCTCGCTGAGCTCGATTCCTCGGTCGAGTCCTATCTCGAAATTCCCCGCGTCGAACTCGTCCTCCTCGGCGCGGACCAGCAGTGGGTTATTGAGCGAGCACACCAGCAGCAGACCGCCGAGGATAGCACCGCACCTCCACACTCGAAGCATTCCTCGCACCTTTGACCTGCAATCGGTTCGATATTTTTCGCCTCAGTTTCAGTGTGCTATTATGCGTATTAAGACCTTCCTCTTTCGCGACCTCGGATCGGATAAAAAAGCGACTCGACGTAGCGCCTTCGGTATAAACATGGAAAATTTAGAGCGAAATATATGCACCGCGCTCGATCGCGCTGGAAACTTATATATTTGCTTTCACACACTGTGCTGTACAATTTTTAATCGGAGCAGAGAATTGGGTTGTAACGAGCACGTGAAAGTCACTATACTTGAACTACTGCGCAGGTATTTGTTTATCAAATTAATCGAGCTATTTAATACAATCACAGCTGCGCCGCAAGCTCAATTCAAAGTCGCTCGTGTAGAAAGAGAGCACGGCTCGAAAATCAAATTCGCCAATTGGTATTACGACATTTTTTCACGTCGTCGACTCCTTTCTAAATGGCTAACGAATCCCCTCGTAATTCGGCCTCCGACGGAGGAGGAGACGAGCCCCATGTGTGTGTATGAGGAGCCATGCGACGATGGCAATCAATATCGACCGTCAAATTCAATCCAATTGAGGCTCGTTTGCTCGTTTGATTCGCGATTATTCGAGAGTCGCGCGACGCCGCGGCGGCGCCTCATAGTCGTGAGAAATCGGGGGATTTTAATTTCGCCACCCACGCCTCCATAAACGCGTCGGCCGATCCTTTGATCGGCTTTTTTCGATCGAGATTGGATGCGATGGATATCGTTTATTAATAGGCTGCGATCGAGCGACTGTCTTTTTTTTTTCAACGCAGCGGATGACATCACGCCTGTGAATGAAAATACACTTTGTTGCCATTGAATCGAGCGAGTCGCGTAATTTTTTGTTTCTTGAAAATACATTCGCTCAAGAAGCCAATATCCGCAGATTAGAAAGACGAAAGTCTCTCTCGAGTATCTCTTACATAACGACGGCGTCGATGAAATTTTGCGCTCGACTTATTTTTAGCGCGCGTTACAATCGCTGCAAACAATTTCAGACATAAGTAATATAACACGTCGAAAAAAAGACTCGTATGCGATCAGTATTCTCTCTGCGTACGCGTGTGTATAGTCTCTTTCTGGGTCCACCGCGCGAAATGCTCGACTTCGTCCGGGACAGCAGCGGCATAATCGCGCGCACGTAGCGTGAAATTCCGAAAGGGAAAAAAAGAAATGCCATTCTTTGTAGTCGTCGTATACACGTTATGTTTCGAATGAATCAACGAGTGCAGCACGTAATTTTTAGCAGGTGAAATCCGAGAAATTTATCATCGAACAATAAACGCGGCCTCGCGATAGTTCGATGATTGAATCGGGTGGGATAGAGTCGCGCGCGGGGCTGACGTCATCGGCATCGTATGACTTTTACGCTGCGATTTAGTTCTCCTTAAATTCGTTACAGCTGATACAATCGAGATATAGACAGTGAGCGGCGTTGTTCTCTCTTCTGCAAAGTGAACGTTCCTTCGGTGCGACATATATTTTTTTTTCTAACGTAGATAATAATTATTACTAACAAACACAGTCGTGCGCGGACAAAAAAGCGGTTTAATGACGTTTTCGAGATGACGCAGGTTAATTTTTTATTGTCTCGATACACAGGCGCCTTATTTTTGCGCGCAGTATAAACGCGGGATAATTAACGCGCGGCACCTCAAGGAAGTGCGAATTCTGCTCGGGAGCTAGTTTGTCGCGATGATTAATAAACGGCAATATAGCATTGCCTCGTTATGTGGCTAAGCCTACGTTGTATACAGGCCGAAAGAGAGGAGGAATTCGAGTTAGAAAGTGTTTTGGCGACTCGATCAGACATCATAATACTCGCGAATCGATTCATCATCTGCAGAGAGCAAGAGGTTTCCGCGGCATCTTCCGATAACTCACCGAAGCATCAATTTTTTTCTTTTTCAAATTGAAACAATTAGCTTTTTCACGTCATCGAGCAAATCGCCTTTCCGACAAATCGATACAGATTAACTCAGAGATCAAAGCGTCCGTATCTCGCACAATCCAGCAGCACAGCGGCGGTTGATTCCCTCAAAGAATTACGTCGTCTCGCAACAAAGCACCGAAATCGCATCGCGTCTCTGCAATTTCCCCCGTAGCGCAGGAAGAAGAAGAAGAAGAAGAAGAAGAACGCGCATCGGACACACAGAGAGAAGAAAAGAGGGTCAGCGCGGTGAGCGACAAAGCCTTCTCTCGCGATCGTCAAAATCACGCGTCCAGCTCCGCTCCAATTTTTCTCTCTATTCGACGCTTTATTCCATTCAGCGCGAGACCCAATCGCCGGCAATTTCACATCTCAATTGTGTGCGGGCTATGTAGTCCAAGGGATCACCGACGATGCTTCTCGTGTGCGCGGTACGTAAGCGCCGCTATAGAGATACCCTTCGCTAGTCTATTTTCGCGAGAGCTGCGCTGCACTTGCGGGCCTATACTATTATAGCGCAGCCGCGCGTATGTGTGTGGGCTCTGCTCTCTCTCTCTCTCTCTCTCTCTCTCTCTCGGGGAATTTTCGGAGCACAGCAGCGGCCAAGTTCAAGCTGAGGAATATACGGAGGATTTACGAGAGTTTTCGTGTGCTCGCGGGCTGCGATTGTTTTCTACTGTGTACACGTGCGTCGTTTATTTGTCGTCTCTGCGCTATATTTTTCTTCGGCGAATTGTCTCCTGTTGTTTATCCGCGATTATGTCCACTGGTTTTCCCGAGTATACTCCCACACGCTGAGGCGCAGCGAGTTTCTTTTTAATACTCTGTTTTTCCAACTCGCGAAATATATACAGCCCGAAAGTAACGCGCAGCTCGTCTAGCGCATACCGAATCATCGGAAATCCCGGCCATCACCGGCGCGTATAATTGAACAAACGTTCATGCGCGCCGCGCGGATTGCAACCTTTAATAATAACGACTTTTTTCTTCTTACCGCGAGAACACCAGCCTTACGAAAGGAGCGTAACAACATCGAGTCATACGCGTCATTGCGACACTTGTTTTCCGCGATTAAGAGCTCTTCTCTGTATGCGCGTATCGTATACGAACTATATTGTATCATATACATACGAGCACGCGCTTTTGCTTTATTGTCATCGTCGTCGACTCGACTCTCTCGGTTCAACCGCGAGGAAAACAAGTTTCGTATGTACGACTACGCTGTTTTCCTTTTCGCGGATGTATCGCAATGCCAAAATTCTGCTGCCGCTCGGTTAACTTTGTTTTGATGTACGCAGGTGATCGAGTACGCCTTCTTTTTCGCTATTTTATATACGGCGATACGCGACGCGAAGGACAAGGTTTTATGCAAAGTCTGCAGCGTAATGCCGAGGAGTCGTCCAAGGAGGTCGGATCCGCGAGCGGCGATTATGGGCGTACATTATAGTACGAGTTCCTCGTTATTAAAAAAGTTAAACGCGACGTTTATGCACTTTATACAACAAAGTCTCTCTCCGCGCTATAAATGCCGAGGCCGCTTTACAGATACTTATACTTCTCACCAAAGTAATAATTTTTCAAGCCATTTAAAGAGTTTCATCGCTGCCAATAATAAGTACGCACAATCGCATCTGCAGAAACGCGAGCCGTCCACGTGTGTGAGACGCGCAAAAAATCCGCTCAGCGCACGCAGAGCGAGATAGTCTCAGCTCGGAGGCCGGTCACGAATATCCCGTGTGTGGAAAGAACTCGCGCGAGCGCGCGTCAATGCCACCGACGGCACACATGCTAATTGTAATATAAGTACGTTATATATGCTCGGGGATACACATCGCGCCACTCGCGAGGCTTTCACTCGTATGTGTTCCTTCGAGGATGCAATGCGTATAATTTGGTGAAATTAGGCGAGCTAGGTTTAATTGTAACCGGAGAGTGATTTGTGCCCCGACAGGTGGTCGCAGTGTCCCCTACTCTCCCCGATTAATATTGGTGACAAGTGTGATTCTTCCATTTTTTTTTTATCATTCGGTTTTGTTTTTTCGGGGAGATTTGAATTTTTTCCTATACTGACTCATGCCGTGCAATTAAAAAAGAAATCTCTCGCCATCTGTCATCGGTTCGTTATCTAACACACCGAAACAGGTTCCGCGCGCGCTGCCGACTAAAAAGTCCGATATACAATGGATAATTTTCTTTCCTCGCGAATACATAGCTTATCCTCTGATGATGACCGAGAATTAGCCTCACAATGGTGTAAGCTACGAGCGACGTGCGTTGGCATACGATTTGCATATTTAATAATATTGCAATGATCGCACGTATACCGCATAACGATTTTTCATGGGCGGTTAATTAATGCAGACATTTTATCGCCCTCTCCCTCTCTCCTGTCGCTATAATATAATGTAATGGCAAAGTAATGGCTTCTAAAACGCGTCCACGAATTAGTATATTGAGAGCTGCGGGTGTCTTTTTAATTTATGCATTCGGAACTTTCAGGAAACTTCAGACTTTTTTTCTGTACACATCGGCGTATAAATAGCGATCGAAGCGCAGCTCTTCTGGTATTTGGGTTATCTGAGAGTGATTACAAGCCGTCCAAAAAGATAAGAGCGATTCGTTGCGCGCCTTCTCTCTTATATCCAGGTGAAACGAATTCGGCTACTTTTTTACAACCTCGAGCTTTCTTTTACGGCCTCGCTCGCGACAGTGACTTTTTATAGGCGAAACTTTTTTTACTGAGAAAAAAAAACAAGAACTCGCAACGCTTTAATCAAACCAGTCGCAGAAATTGCATCACTTTTCGAACTCGTCGCATCCGCGTGATAAAAGCTCGAGAAAGCACGTGGCCCCTCGTCGACAAAACCGCGCGAAAGTTCAAGCTTCGTGAGAAAACGCATGAGTAATGCACAGACGAAGATAAAAGTTGCGCGTTATCGCCGCCCGCCTCGCTGTATACCTCAATTTACGCTCGTCATATTTCGCGGATCCAAAGTTCGTATATCGGATTGTATATTATTCCTTTCTTTTTCTTCGTCGGAGGTAGATTATATGCGGCAAAAGGGGCTCGCGAAGAGGAGGTAATTGATTGGGCTATTCTTTTCCCGGAGAGAAATTTGACAAGTGGGCTCGAATGATTTAGTCGATATGGAGAGTCTGATAGTGTATAATAGTCGAAGATAAGAGACACCGTGATTAATGGCGATACACCGGCTAGGCAGCAGGTTCGGTTTTCGCAGAATTTTCTGGATGAATTGAAGCGGCTCAGACGCAAACCTCTACTTATACGGCAGGCAGCGATAAATTGACTCTTGTGCGAAATCATTCAAAACAAACAAAATCGAATCGGCGCTCCGTAGGCCTGACGAATCACAAGCTTGAAGCATTTATTTATGCCTCTGAAGAATTTTCGAAAAGCTCGTACACAAATCCCCAGGACTTACGACGACGACGATCCCTCCCGCTCACCTCCGTCCCTTATTCATTCGCTCGTCGCGATTATGCAAATCGAAAAAACTCGCCGGCCGCGGCTAAAAGGAACGCGAGAGCGTTTTTTTTTCGCTTTTCACCTTTGCTCTCGGCGCTTCCTCGCTCCTTTATTTTTCGCGCTTTTCCAGCACGAGCTCGCGCGCGCGCGCGCATTATTTGCATTTGCTCTGGCTGAATGGCCGACGAGAGAGGAGGCTGGAAAGGGCTGGTGGTCTTCTTTTTTTATCACTTTGAGGGGGATCCCTTTTTCGGGGGAGGAGATAATAACGCTTATTTGTGTAGCGGAATTTTCGGGAGGCGCGCATGAAGCGAACGCGAGCGAGTTTTGAAAAGAATGCGCGCGGGCTCGTAATTGTGTGTGTGTGTGTGTTTTATTTCTTCTTCTATGGGCTCTTTCAACGCGTGCTCTATTGTTAATTTAGCGCAAGGGTGATTAGAGTCGGCTCTCTCTCTCTCTCTCTCTCTTTGTGGCTTATTTCGCTCCGATCTGCTCTCTCGAACAAAAGTCGTGACTTTTCAGCTCTTCCGTCAACTCGAGAGAGCATATTATCGGCGACGTTTCAGTGTCAATGTACACGCGAATTCATTATCAAAACTCGACACGCGATTATCGAGACGCGCGCGCACTTAGTCAAGGCCGTTGTGTTTTTATCTAGCGACACGCTCTCGATAATCTCTTGAACCGCAGCGACGTCGACGATCGAAACAAAAATGGAAAACGATTAAATCTCTCGCTTCATCGTCGTGTCGTCAAGGCCTGTTTAAAGAGACCGATATACCGCGTCCAAAGTCCATACTCCTGCGCAAAAAGCTCTCGTCTAGCGTAACAGCGCGCTGGTAGTGCAATTTGCGCTCGCGGAAAATTTCGAGGATGTATTAGCTGTATAGAACACACAGTCCTGAATAATTGAGGCAGTCGCGTTGCCCTTTTGGAAATCAATATCGCGCAGCTCTACGCAACTATATACCTATATATGCGTTAGTTTCGACTGCTAACCTATGCATGAGGAAATAACTCGATTGAAGACTCTCTCTCTCCCACCGAGGCGGGCCAATAAATGGGCTCAATCTGCATTTCAACAGGCGCAACTCGACGTCCCGGGCAAATCGAAAAGCTGAAGCGGAATATTTTTCGTCCGTCGTAAAATCGCGCAACGCTTCCGGGATCGACCTTGAATAACGCAGAAAATCGTACGGTACTATTATCTCTCGTGTATAAAAATAAAACACACTGCTCATCCGAGAAATTTGAGGAATCCGAGATATCCGCGCGCAAGAACACACACCTCCTATGGGATGAAAACAAAAATTCTACGTAATCCTCCACGTATAACCCCGACCTTCATAAATTCACGCCGCTATAGATTACGCGTATATACTTGGAGAGAGAATCTTTACGCAATCTAACGACTTCCCAGCTCCTCTTCTTACGCTCTTTCATATGCCTGTCGTTGTACGTCTCTATGCGTGTACACACCGCTAACTGTATAAGCATCCGACTACGGCTTTCTCGAATTCCCGCCGCGCGCGAAACGAGCTAACCGGTCGAATCACACACACACACACACACACACGCGCGCGCGCACATACAGGAGGCAGGTGCATGCGACTGTCTTCCTCGTATACAGCTTGTACACGAAGGTATTCTTATAATACACATCTCGCTCGGCTCGAGGGAGAGCCTTTACTTCGCCGCCGCTGCTTATTACTTTCGATTGGCGATCGGCGGCTCTCCTTTTTTTCAATGTATAAATATAGGAGCGCGAGTGGTTTAGCGGACTCGTTTCGACTTTTTGCCCCGCAACGACGAGGAATGCGGTGCTGCACTCGGTCGCGCGTGAAATACGAGATGCGTCGAGGAGAAGAGGCATAAGGGGCGAATTATTATTGCTTCTCTGATGAGCCGCCTGTTACGAGCTTGTTTTTCTCCTTTGCTATATGTGTGATTAGGCGAAATGGATGGTATCCGGATTCGCTTTTTTCCGAGAAAAACGACGGAGAAACGCTTTGATTGATCGGCCACCTGCAGCGAATTCTAACGATCGACGCAGACAATGCAATTGGACTGGAGACGTTTTTGGGAGACAGACCGCGTCAAAGCAGCAACGAGCAACGATAGTATCTTACCGAGTCAATGTTTGCGCTTTGCTTTCTAATTATTACGCAACAATGTCATATACTCTAACCCATCATCGCGACGAGCTGATAGGTACACTGTATGTATATCGATCTATAACTTATTTTCCGCGCATCAAAGAATCACATAAGTATATATAGCGTTAGGCACGCGCGCATATATAGATTCGACGTACGCGCATGTATTAAACATCGCATAGCCGTCCTTGTCGCATCATTTTCGAGACGTGACATTTTGCGCTTAAACACACACGGAGCGAACAACGATTACAATTGTTAAGCCGAGGATGGCTGCAGAGGGCGTATTTTAATTATATGAATGAGATATGTATCGGCTTGGTTCATTAAAACATTGCTCGACCGAAATAGATGCGCTTCTGTTGGGCGACGTGCTACGCAGGTATTAACGCCGCAGCGAGCTACGTAAGGACGGTTTAATGATATTTTAATTGCAACTATAATGTCGGCCTGTAAATACTTGGTTTTACTGCGCTCGAACATCACGAATATCATAAGCACGTCAGCTAATGAAACACGTGTATATTTTTTCGTGAGAAGCTTTTGAAAATAACTCTGCGAGAAAATGTCCTAATTTACGCGGCGAAGTGCACTTCGAACGAGTATATTTACGCCTCGCTTACGTGCACATGCGTCGCGGCGGTAAACAGATTTTTGCTGTCCAGCGAATTACACGTTTGCTCGCGGCGGCCAAGCTTCGAGTGATATCCACGTCAGTCGTCGACAGCCAATATATCGAAGAAACTATTTTACGTCGCGATGCGATGCGCCTCGTTTATTGTCTTCTGAAAACAGCTCCTGCGCTTTTTTCCTATTTCAAGCTTATACGCGTCTTTCGACGAGGCTTAATCGAGCGAGGCTTATTAAACGATTTGTTTATTGCCGATCGAGCGTCGTGCGCACGCGATTCGATTTAAAATGAAAAGGCTATGCAGCGTTCGATTCCGCGAGATTTTTGTTTATACCCCCCGGAGGTGAAAAACCCAACGATAATACAATATTATCGCATCTGCAAAAACGCCCTCGACGTCACGGACTCGTTCGACGACTCGTCTCGCCTTGTGCAAAGTTTCCATAACGCGCTGTACGCGATATACGTTCTAAAAGAGAGACGAGTAGCCGCACTACACGAGATAATGCGGCCGAACTTTTTGGAGCAAAAACTGTCAGAGGCCGAGTCTCGCCCCGAAACCGGTTGCGCTCGGCGCTACCTCTTGTGTATTATATGATGCAGCACGAAAAAAAGCCGGAGGAGGATCACTCTCCATTCCACACACACACAGACACAATATAAAGTTTCCACTCGCGGCCGCAAATTAAAAATTTCGTCCGCTTGCATGTATAAGTAAAGTATGGGACAAACCTAATTATGTAAATCTTCCGGTAGCTGAGCTTGATCGGTGCGGCCTCGTCTGATGCGTATACTCGGTGTCCGATTTCCAGCTGGCTTGAAGCGAACTGCTGTGGAAAAGCGCGTGAATCAATGGTTTGCATATATGTATGCGTATACACTAAGTAAGCAGCGTCGAATGCAGTTGCGCGTCGTACGTACGGATACCGATTTCGTGGCGGCGCTTTCGCGGAGTCGGCGAGCGCGAGTTTCGCCGATGAGATAGAACCGCGTGTCGGCCGATTCCGCGAAGCTTTTCTGTGATAAGATTGCAGCGAAAGTTTCGTCGGGCCGGGAACACGTGGATGACGCGGCAGAGCTGATGTATAGCGCGCCGCGTGGGATATATACGTGTTATCGAAGGATCGAGGCGCTCTTGCGTCAAAGCCGCCGATCTCTATATACAACGAACCGTTAATCGCAGGAGATCGATGCGGTCCGTTTCCTGTTTGTCAAAATTAGCGATAAGGATCGAGGGCTTTTAAGGATAGACCGGCGCGCGACGATGCAGGTCCGAAAAACCGGTAAGTCGCCGAGCAGTCGGTCGGTCGCTCTCTCTCTCCCTTAGAAGCTACGATATAATTGCTGAATTTTGCAACGGTCAACCGGCTCACTTAGCGCGAGTACAATAATTAAGTCGGGCGGATGCGAGTAAAAAAAGTCGGAGCACACGGGGCCCGGGTGAACTTTCACTGTGCGCGAGTGTACGACGCGGCACCGCTGCAGCTGCGAGAAATCCTCCGAAGGTCTTTGGGCAGCGGCGAATCGGCACCAATAACACACGCACACACACACACACAATTTTCGAGTCACTATCTCGTGTCATATAGAAAGCAAGGACGAAGGACGAGGAAATTCGGCGGCGCCGTATAAAAGTCGAGGAGAAAACCCACCCCACACACTCGTGGTCGAAAGAAGAGAGCACAGAGAAGTATATAAAGCAGAGTCGTGGCGTGACCAGCAGGCTTGGAGCAGAACCACGCGACTGCAGTGTTCGGTGCCGGCGACGAAAAGCCGCGCGCTCCGCAACGGCCTAACTGGCGGGGGAAGCCCCGAGTCTATTCCCGCCGTTGGTGCGAGCGAGAGGCTCGAGCGAACTCGCGCTGCGATTCGTCGCTCACCTCGATTCCGGTGCGGTGGCGTGATACTCCCGAGAGAGAGAGAGAGAGTCGCGTCTCTCTCTCGCGCGCGCGCTATGCTCTCCCCTCCCGCCCGCCCGCGCGCGGCGCACATTCACGACGCCGGCCTCTGCGCTCTATATGCTTCCAAGCTGTCTGTGTTTAACGTATACCTATAGCTATGTATACGCGTGTGTCGCGTGGCGCGATCGAGCCTTCCTTGAATGGCTGATTCACCTAGTGCGGATCGCTGCGATTTTTGGAAATCTGGAACGGCTATCGCGTATAATTATCCACGCGTCGTTGCGCCGCACAGGTGTATAATCGGAGTGATAAGTCCGATTGTGCAACGCTCGCGGAGCGTAACCCAGTTCGCGGGTCGCGCTTTTCCACGCATACGGCTTGGAATTAAAAGACGATTTCCCGGCCGCTGTGTCGTAATACACAACGTGTACTCGTACACCGTATGCGTATGCATGGGCAGTCGGTATATAGTCAATGACTCGAGCGCGCGTCGAGTTATTCTCGATCAGCATTTTAAATGGTTCGATCGCGCGACCAATTTATAGGTCGTTCGGGAAGCCTGCGCGTGAACGGCTATACTGCGAGAGAAGAATCGGGCTGCGATTGTTTTATCATCCTTTCTTCCGAAGCGTCGAGTTTCTTTTTCTTCGGAGAATCTGTGAGTGAGCTCTTATCTTAATTATTCCGGCTGCTCCCCGAGTCCAGAAATACGACGGATGTATAATTATAATTGCCTCCTTTGTCAATTGATATCATAATCCAAGTGCGCTAATCCGACAGATAAGGACAGGCTTAATCAATTTCGCGCAAAAACTATATATATTCGCGTTCTATAATACACGCGCGTGACATTCGAAGAGCTCCCTTTTATTAGCCCGCTGTACCTCCAAAGTCCCAATCCGTCCCGCGAGCTTCTCCTTAATTACGCTAATAATGGTAATCACGCGCAAGCCGCGCGAGGAATTTTCGATCTGTAATTCAAGCAAATCCAATTCAAAGTTCCTACGTTTCCTCCTTTACTCCGTACAGCCACTATATACTTATGCGGCAATAAAATTATCTTTTTCGCAACAATCGAATTACACGCATTGCCTTTTCCTCGTATACAGTTATTCTATCGACAGTTTGAAGAAGTGCACAGCAATTGCAGCAGCGTCTGTAAAAATGCGCACGCATGTGTGTGTCATTGCGCCAAAACAACGAGTCCCTGGAATAGCCCTTTAGCCTCGTTTACTCGAACAATAAAAAGCAGCCTAAGCTTCCCCGTAATGGTTAATCTAAAACACGAGACGCCCTCGGGAGAGATTCTCCCTTTTGACAATGACTGCAGCGTCTCTCTGCTCTCGGTATAATAATTGCGAGCGGATATTAGTTCGGCTTTTTGTCCGGCGGCGGTGACGAATTGAAAAAAAAAAGGTAGAACGAGGAGGCAGCTCTCCGCGCTTCCTCCTCGAGTAATGAGAGCGAAAGAGAGAGAGAGAGAGAGAGAGAGAGAGATCGTTTCTTCGAAAAATGTTCTCTCGCGCGCGCGCGCGAGTAAGAACAATTGCGGAGTCGCGAGTAATGACGCTATTGTAATGACACGGCGGCGGACCTTTGGCTTCGCAGTAACCAAGTTGTAAAATTTGCAAGTGCGTAGCACGCTCGTCTCGTCGCTCGAACGGGAAGCGTTTGTTAATTTTCTTTCTTTTCTGAATGTCCCGGCGACGATCGTCGCGCAATCAGTACAATACATAGTGAGTCAGATGAGCGAAAATAGACGTTCTTTCACCGGTGAACTGCGACTATGACTGCGCGTATACGTACGTCTGGATTTCGAAAGTGTATATAGTCCATAATTGTAAAAGCTTGCGCAATCAAGCCGGCAAATTGAAAAATAACAGTCGTCCCTCGGCCCACTCTCTCTCAAAAAGTTCAAACACTCCGACTGGCTCTTGAGCAGGTTCTTGAAAAATTTATGAAGACGTCCATTACGCTTGCACCCCTCATCAGTGCAACGAATATACGCCGACTCGCTGCCGCTGTGTGTATACTCCCCCATACGAATACGCACACTGAGAGAGGGAGAACATTCCTCTCTCTCTCTCTCTCTCTCTAGCGTCACCCCGTAACTGCAAACTCTCATCCCGGCTACCCGCGAAACCCGCCGCACCGGCCTCCACTGTACACACGCCTAAACTAGAGAGAAAAAAGCGAGAAGAGATAATAGACACGTACGGATAAGCAGCAGGCAGGCAGTGGGTGCGGGTGTATCTCCGGCCGATCTAAATCCGATCTGTCCTCTCTCTGATCTCCTGCGCGCGCGGAAAGTAAGTATAAGGAGAGGCGCGATAGGTATACTGCAGTGCGTAAAAGCTCCGACGGCCAACTGCTCTCGTCCCCCTTGGCGGCCCAGACGATTGTTATACCTATATATAACGCATAGAGAGGGAGAGAGAGAGGAGCGAGCGTCGCCGCCGAAATTCCTCGGGCTGCGATTGGCCACTCATTATCGTCTTATCTCTCCTCTCTCCGTGCGCGTGCACGCGTTATATAATAGAGTACGTACGCGCGCGAGGACTCGTGCCAAGCCGCCCCCGCCGCGATCGATCCTCTCCGCAGAAGCTGTGTGTGCTACCGTGAGAATAAAGCTCTCGCTCTTTGTGCTTTCGCTGCGCGCCGCTCTCTTGGCCTGAAGGATTCTCCGTGATTTTTCAGGATTTACCTGCGCCAGAGCAGGGGGCCTTATCTGCTGTGTGATGAATAGAGCTGCTTATCGGTGTCCATAGGTACGCGTGCGGTCCACATCAGAGGCTGATGCTGATTTATGCGTAACGAGGCGGAAGAGAGCGTGACGCTGAAACGGACCGATTGCGTGCTGGGAATTATGAGCAAAAGGGGTCTTTTGTGCGCGCCGATATGATCGATCGGTTTTCTCGGAAGATGCGCACTTCCAGAGAGCCTCGAGGATTCCGCGTATATAACTAATCCAAGGTCGCTATACAGGCGTACATAGGGGCTGATCTATGTGGGCGAGTCGACGAGAGATAAATAACGATCGGGTGATGAGAAAAATCAAACTAAACCTTTTCCCCTGTCCCACTTCCTGTAGCTGCTCCTCGTTGCACACCGCAGCACGCCCCGTATACGAGCGATTGCCCCGCTTTGAACTTAACGAAGTGAGAACCGCCAAAAAGAGAGAGAGAGAGAGAGAGAGAGGGATCAGCGCAGCGGCGGAAACACGGCGACAATGGGCCGCGCGAGAGGCGAGAGAAAAGTCCGAGAGAGCCGAAAAGGAAAACACGACAATGTGCAGTGGCTGCGGCCGTAACTCGGATCTCCCTCTAGCTCACAAAGCGGCCAGTGTATAGGTGCGCGTGTATATACAGAAGAGACGGGCCTAAAACTCGCTCAGAAGAAGAAACAATGCCGCGACTACTCGAGAGAGAGAGAGAGAGAGAGAGAGAGAGAGAGAGGGAGGACTCGCTAAAAAGGGGGAGATTCGTGGAAGCCGGTAAGAGAGGAAAAAAATACTCTTAAGGACGCGCCGCTAATAAGGAACCGGCCGACGACGACCATTCCAGAAGCGCAGTTACGCGCAGGACTATACTACTACTACTACTATGCTACTTCAGGACTGCAGGAGAAAGAGAGAGAGAGAGAGAGAAGCAAGATGATACAGTGGAAGAGCGCCGGTGGCGATCATCAGCCGTCTGCACGCCATTTCTCATTCTTTTATGTGTCTGTGGAGAGAGCAGCAGCCGGAGAGAGAGAGAGAACGCTCCGGTGTGTTGTAGAGGTATACCCATGGATGCTTCTCTCTCTCCTTCTCCGCGGGGGGTGTTTACGATAATGTCGCGCGCGCTGCGAGAGTTGATCGCAGGACATTCGATTCGTATATATGTGCGGTATATCGGGGCTTTGCGTTTTATTATTGTACATCGGTTAATTGCGCCGTTCGTCGATGGGGGAAACGCTGTGTGTGATTTTTCGAGTGTGCGCGACTCGAGAGATTTATGGCCGCTGAGAGAGAGAGAGAGAGAGAGAGAGAGAGAGAGAGAGAGAGACCGGACAATGGAGAAAATCCGACGCTGTTTTCTTGCACAAGTTATACTTACACTTTGTAGTAATTTTTTTCTCTTCCTCCGAAGTAAGCCTAAAAAGTATAAACGTTCAGCCAGAACGAGCATTTCCAGCATCTCATTTCCTCTGCAGCATCCCTCGCACCCACGCACAATGCATCGCACGAGGCGAGAGGGAGAGAGAGAGAGAGAGAGAGAGAGAAAGCGTCACGCTAATTAAAAAAGAGTCGCTGGGCAGTCGGAAGCGCGCACCCGTCAGTCTCTCTCTCTCTCTCTCTCTCTCTCTCTCTGCGCAGACGGTGAACGATTGCGTTCACGGTCAATTATTATTAGGGCGTTTGCCTTGGCTCGCGCGTCTATAGGCATAAGGGAATATATAACGTATGCACATACGAGCGAGTATGCATATGTATAATAAAAGGGTCTGCCGACGCGGACGCGTTTGCTCTCGGTAAAAAACACATGCATCGCCGACGCGGCGAAATCGAGAAGGTACGTTTTCCTTCTCGATATGATGCTCGTTTTGGATAACTGATGACGTATACCTTTATACACGTTCTCACGGTAGCATTACCGCGCGCGGCTTTTTGCTTCGATCGTCTCGCGAAGGTCTGCGATGGTATGTTTATTATTTCGATTTTCGCTCTTATTGATTCGCTCTCGAGAGCATTACCCTACGTAATATACGTTCCATCGAATGATAAGCGGCTAAGCTATGCGTGTCATTGAGTAATGCCGCCCTGTTGAAAAATTCGCGCCGACAGTGTATCGGTATATAATTCTCGTAACGTATTCAGCGTGATCGATCATGTTAAATGATTTTTTTCAGCGTTACGTAAATCTGCGGGTTATATCAAGGCGTAAGCGAATTACAGTTGCATAAATCCTCTCTTTCTCTCTGCGAATAATATGCAGCTGTCAATTAACCGGGCTTTCGAGTTATGCATATTGATTTTATGCGCTTGTAAAAAATTGTTTATGTTCGGTGAAATCGAAAGTAATTTGCAGTAATGATTTTCGAAATGATTTAATAAACGCTATACAATTTTCTAAAACTATTTAAAAATAATTAGTTTGATAAGTGTCGCATTATATAGTTTCTACGATCGTTCAAAGTAGTACTAAAAATCTGCTTTACCAACAGGTCGGAGTCGTCGAGATCCCTACCTCACCAATCTCACCGTGGAACGGCAGCACTTTCTAACCTCATCTCCAGAGTCAGTCAGCCGGGCGCATACGCAACAAAACAGAGCAAGTCTGTACTTTATACACATCCGTACGAAAAATAAATAGGAGATAAACATGACACCTTGTTATTGACGCTGTGACTCCAAGTTCAAGAATTTTGTGCGTGAATAACCGGTGTCAGCGAACGAGGGAATTCTACCAGTCTGACGAGCGAACGTTACATAAATCTCTCCCGCAAAAGGAGAAAGAGAGAGAGAGAGAGAGAGAGAGAGAGAAGAGGAAAAATGTAAGTACACACACATCGCGTAACGTGCGTGTATTTGCGGCCAAAGATATCTGCTTTGTTATGTAAGCAAGCAAGAGACATCAGAGCAATAATCTTGGTCTTTAACCCTGAACGCTGGCTGTGGGAATCTGACATTTGCCTTCTGCGTAGGTTGCCACCAGAGATACTGATTGAGTGTACTACGCTGCAGTAGCTGGCATTTAGAGCATAACAATCAGCTATGAGAGCACTGAGCAAGTCAGTGAGCAGAGTCAGTGTAGAAGAAAAGCTAGAGCAGATTTATCAAACAGAAATATGACTTTGATGAAAAAAGGTGGAGTACACGAGATTTGTTTGGTAACCGGTTACCGCTGCTTCAAAGTTGGTGAAAATCATAGAGAATATTGTTGTTGCAGGTAATAAACTACTTTGGTAAATCGCACACTGCACATTACTCTGATAAAAAACTAAGAAATACAGGGACAATACTGGCCCAGCATTCGTACCATAATGTATCAGAGCAACGAAAAGGTTCTGGATGCCGAGCAATGGAAGCAGGAAGCTCAGGCGATAATCGGCGACGTGCGGGACCACGTGCGCGACATCGTCGTCTGCGACAGTCCAGCTCTGCGTAGCAGCAACCGTGCGATTCACCTGAATCTCACGACCCTCGAGGGCCTCGAATTTTGCGTTCGCCTCTCGCCCCAGGGTTTCAGCATAGTGGGCAATCGACACAATTGCACCGACAACGCGAAAATCGACGGCGAGGATGACGACGGTGAATACTACGAGACAATCTACAGTTTATTGAACGTCATCAGTCCACAATACAGGAATTCATTCGGAAATAGTTTGTTAGATAGGCTGCAACGGCTCAGCGAGAGCCAGAGATGATGGGACGCGTAATTTTAAAATGGGCAATTTTATTGTTGATGTAATGCTTGTGTGCGCCATTTCGCACAATGCTCTTATTGTGCAATAATGAGATTTTAATTGTACACGAGGTCGTTTATTTTCAGATTCATAATGAGCCTTTGTAATGTAAAAAATTCAAATGATTTGTTTGAGAGGGGATCAATAATACAAAGAGCTCATCTGACGATCTATCTATTAGTAATTAATCATTAATTCATCTCAAATTCGATATTATCAGCCCATTGTTCGTCCGTAGCGAAGGCCGCGAGACCATACAATTTCGAAGGATCTCCTCTCCGAGATCTGTAATCATCGAACACGCGTCTTGGAGAATGCAGCGCTCGAACTTGAAGCTCACGTCGTTGCAGTCTTACTTTTTGATGTAAATGAGGTCTGCACTTGAGAAATCAATATTGCCGCAGCACATGACATGCATTGAATATGTTATTTCGTATGAATATGCCTTCCTGCTTGCATTTTCTAACGACGCTGTACACGCGTACGCGCAACTGGATTTCAGCATCCGTAATCAGATCGAGCTTATTACAAAACAGGGAATACACCGAAATGGAAGATAGAATTTTGTATCGCGAGAACTACAATCCCCAAGTCAAAGCCGGGTTATTTTAATGAAACGATACATCGTCAAGCCGTTGCCACAGATCAATTAGCACCGACTGCACGTACAAGCGATAATGGACGGAGAAGCGATTCGCCTCGACCCAATGTTTGGCGGCGAAAGTAGGAAATTCAACTCTGACTTGGCCTTTTTCCCGCTCCGCGCTCGCATTATATTTTCGGCGCCGAAATTCGTGATATGTATGATGATACACCTGCGCAGACGCCGCTGCCAGCGCGATGATGGCTCCGCCTCTCCCCGGCCAAGGAATTTCGAAAAGATCTAGAACATTTTCAGCGAGAGAGCTCGTGTGCATGATGCGCGAGAGAAATGACCGTGTGAGATGGAAAAACTGATGTACGTTCATCGATATACCATGGCGTTGCATAACGCGCGCGCGCGCGCGAGTAATGATACGCCGAGTATGCATGGACACGTGAATCCCGGCGTGTGTATCGTTCGATGGTTGCACGATATAAATGCAGTGTCACGTGTATTATGAAGTTTATATTGCGTGTTGCGCCTGTGAGAAATAGCTGCGAGTTTGCTGTTCTTTTTTTACTTTTGGACTCGACTGCACACGTTGCAGCGCTTTAGATTAATTTTAATCGAAAGACTTTATAAACATTGTACGATGTTACCCAATACATTATTTACTATAATAAAACTAATTGGTTTAATCTCGACAGCCGAGAACAAAAGCTTAGAAATTTTACTGCATCGAATTGGAACGCTCTGCCATCTGTGTAAACTTTCCGCTGAAATCACCGAAAGTAAGCCGTCTTCGAAGCTCACATATACAGTTCAAAAATCGTGTGGACGCAGCTCAAGCCATTTAGCATTAGAGAACGTAACGCGTTTTCTCATTCCGCGTCACACGAGCTCGAATCACCTGGCTGACGTCAGCTGCCATATTTCACTCATTGACTCGACGGATGGGCTTTCAAAATTTGCGGTGGGCGCGCGCTCTGCCCGCGCGGAGAGGACAAAAAATTTAAGCGACACGTTGCGCACGTGTGGAGACTATACACTGCTGTGCCTTTGATTGATCTTGAAGCTCCGAGAGAATGGAATGCTGCGGTTTTATAACTCGGAGCTGTTAGATTCATTTTTTATTGTCTCTTATTTTATATATTTTTGTCTCTGCCAAACGCATATTTGATGGTTTTTTAAAATAGCCCTACGTTCGGTGGAGTACTCGCTATAGCGTGACGTGTCGAAGATTTATTAGTATACTATTTGTGTGAATCTGTGAGTTAGAATGTTCATCCATATTGTACAATAGTTTTTCGTTAAATATTCAAAAAAAAGAGAAATACTTTTGTAAATTGGATTTTATGGACACGTGCCAAATTTGAGGCATTATTCTTATCTCAGAAGAAATTGCGTTCTATTTTGATAAGTTTTACGAGCGAAACGCTCGCATTTCTTTCAAGATACGAACTAAATTTAAAATTCTGCAATCGTTCCTTCGGCAAATTCAATACTTATGTTACATATGACTTTTTCATCGGGTCGGCGGCAATATGAGTAAGTAATGCACATCATGAATGAAGCTTGATAACAATAAATCTAGCTGATCCGAGTCGCCAGCTTTAACGAGTTTTTTCACTTACACGTTGCAAAATATACGATTTTAACTACTTAGAAAAAAAAAAAACAATCGATTCGTCTCCGTGCAATTGTCGTTGGCATTTCGAAAACCAGGTAGGTAAGCCAATCGGAGAGAATTCTTTTAAGTTTAAATATTAAATTCCCTTAATGGCTTTATCGATAATTAGTCAAAAGTCTAATATACATGTTCTCGGGTTGTTAACAAGGTTTCACTTGCTTTCGTGCCCTTTTAAATTGCGATGCACTATTCATTGGACTTTAACGATGCCTGACTACCATTCGTTAATCTATAACTCGCTGCCACCTGCATTATGATCCGATAACACTGTAGTCTCGTAATCTTGCAGTATTATTGAGTTTTCCTACTAAATATTTTAGATTACATTGTTGTAAAATTGCAGATTCTAATCGATCAACCGGGAAACTGATGCTTCAAATGTAATTTTGAAAAATAGATTAAAAAAGCGTAAATTCACATTGATTGCCAAAGCACGATAATGGAATCGTTGAAAATTCGATAATATAAACAGGAACGCGGATAAAGCCAATTAGAGGCAAATTTCCACGGCGCAATCATCCCGAAAAACCGCAGAATTTCCCATAATAATATCCCGACCTCGCGTATCTCGCGCGCGAGAGAGAGAGAGAGAGAGAGAGAGAGAGAGAGAGAGAGAGAGAGAGAGAGAGAGAGAGAGCGAGATAGGTGTACGATTCCGCGCGAGATAAAGAAGGACAGCGGCGCCACACTCGCGCTTCCCATCGCCGTCGTTGGCGGCGCTTTTTTCAACTCTATCCTCGGCTCAGTTCAGTGCTCGTCGTCTTTATGCGCGCAGCAGCAGTATACTCGCGTGCTCCGCTCATTACGTGTCCGACTCTGAGATATTATATATCTGCGTGTGTGTATACGTACGTAGTAACTAGTAGTACCAGTGGCACGACTCCTCTCTCTCCCCCCGACAACGACGAGACTACGGCGTCGACGGCTCAAGACAGTGTATCTGTGTGTGTGTGTGTGTGTGTGTATTATAGTGTAGCAAAGTATACACGTATCGGCGAGACTGCACCCACGCAGCGACACACCCGCGCCAGAGAGAAAGAGAGAGAGAGAGAGAGAGAGAGAGAGAGTCCTCCTCGTCCTTAGTCCCTCCGCGTTTCAGCGAGAGAAAGTCGCTATCGCGGCGAGGCTTTCTTCTCTCCTCGGGCTCTCCCGCGGCATATTTATAGTCTCTACCTGTGGACGATGATGCGCGAGGAGCCAATGAAGCATAGCATCGACACCCTGTGATGCTGTTCGCGGTTGCTGATAAGTGTCGTCGTCCTCGGCGGTGCGTATTGTATTTGTATACCTATATACTTACACACACGACTCCTTTTTTTCTGCTATCTATAATGTGTGTATACATACGTATACATAGATTGAGCGATGCGATGCTCTCCGTGCACGCGCGTATATTTTTAGTTCAGGAGAGGCCGAGAGGGTCGTTTGTTGTCGAGCCTCTTTTTTTGCGCTGAGTAAGTAGGTAGTCGTCGTCGCCGCGCTCTGCGCCCAGCTCCTCTTGTTATGTTATATACACTTATTATACCTATATACTGCGTGCACTATACTCTCTGTGTATCGCACACGGTGTATAGCTGTATGTATATGCAGTTCGCGGATGTCCATCGGAGAAGGATTTCCCAGCAATGACACACGCGATCATCTGGATCTGGTGCAGCTGTCAGCTGATTTTGACTTTTACGGGGGCCGATCGTGACCGGAAGCGAATGGCTCGGTACTCTCCTTTTTTTTGCAAGAGGTCGAGAACGTCTCTTGTGTATATAAATACAGTTACTCGGAATGACTAGTTTGTGTACATACATACGCGAGCGGCTGTGTTTGTTTTGCGGGATGTGTGTCTATGCGCCGTTTTCTCGCAGGATCTTGTCAGGGGCGAGTGTTTTGGTCTTTTAAACTGGTTCAATACAAATAACAGCTGATGGGAGGCGATTTTTCGCGTGCGGTTTTGGTTTATTTTTGGGAAGCCTGGAAGTTTATTTAGAATTGTTCGCTGTTCATTTTCCTTTGGTTAATTCATGTTGGTGATAAAAAGTGGGTGTACGATGAGTGCAAGCAGAATTTGATAGCAGATATAGTTAGAAAATGATGTAATTTACTGCATTTAATAAAAAAATGTCAATTTGGAAAGTTGATAAGATTCTGATTCTATAACGTTTCTGTTAATTATGGATGGCCTATACTCCATTATTATGCAAAGAGTGATATGATTCATCTCACATAAGAGTAAAAAGACGCACTTCGAACTCTCACTTATCATTAGTTTCTTTTTTTAAGCTCAGTTTCTAGATGCCTGTCTTATCAACTGCTTTCATTGATGTATGCGTCAAAGCTATTCAGTATGAGTCATTTCTAGCATTCTTACAAGCACGTTCTTTACTATAGCAGTTACCAGAGATTCAACCAAGTCCATCACTTAGCTGAGGCACTAAGACTGCCATCATAATAGAGTTTCAAACAATAAATAAATGATCGATCATTTTAATTGCGTTTTAATGGCAATCTGGGCAAGAATATTCTTTTAGTTCAAGCTGAATTTTTTATCATGTCACAGTAAAAAGAATTGATTGATCGCGATAGCTGCCCAGTGTATAGTGCTATAGCTGTGCTACTAGATAAGATACAAGAACAGGCTTGATAAAATGAGATACATGATTCAACTTTAATATAGAGAATCCATAAGGTCAGCGATGAGTGGAAGTGAAGACTCACAACATTTTCACTACCTATGTAGCAATTAGTTTTGACACAGAAGAAAAACATTTTTTCTTATCTATTATGGAATAATGATGTCCTGAAACAGACATTGACAATAATGATAGTTATACATGATAGTAATACAAATCGATAATTTCTTTTGCAGATCCATCAGTAGAGACGACAAATGCTAAGCAAAGAGAAAACCACTTTCCAACCAGGAAGGTATGGCTAGCTTGACGGTGACAACGTCAAGCAAGAACAGCTCCCGAAGTGCATCTCCCAGCAGAGCCAATCTAATCAGCTCGCACAGTCATCAGCAACAGGTCACAGGCAGCTCTGATCACACATCTAAGTCGCGGAATGCTAGCGCGTCGTAAGTTTTTTTTCACTGTAAAATTATTATATTTCCATTATTCGAAGTATCTCGTCTAACATGAGGAGCGACGTCGTGGAATTCTTGCGAAATGGTGTCTACGCAGAAAAACTTGATGAACCAGTTATGCTTTATGTGTTTTAAAGTATCAGGAGGATTAGGCTCAATTTCAAATGTACGCTGTGTGTTGAGGAAGTGTTGAGTTAGCAGTTGGATTGTCAAAGTGTTTTGAATCTATGCAAAGTAATTTTTGAAATTGTTCTCAAGTCATTATTAATATCATACACAATCACTTGCATTAAATAAAACAACTTATATATGATTCTGTAACGTACTCGCCTAAATTTATATCCGAAAAATGCCGTTAACGTTTAATCGAACTAATCGAGATCGAATCAAATTCATGCAAAACATCGTCTCAATTAAATTCTCCGAGAGAATTAAATCAATGAATTTATCGATCAATTGTGATCAATTGGGAAATACATGTAGACCGTTTACAGTTGATCGATAAATTAATTTTTCTATTGGAAATAATTAAAGAACAATACTCTCCGAGAGCGACAGACAGCGTTCACACAGGGTTAAACGCGTGACTGGAAAAAACCGATACATTATTCCTATGAATGGAAAGCTTGTTCAATTCTTTTTTTCGACTCCTCATCGCATACAGCTCTCAAAATCGATTTTCAAACCGCGATTTTTTTATTAATAATTTGTTCAGACTTTGAGATCATCATGATTTTTTTTTTTTATAATTTTCAGAATCTCACCTTGTGCACATACAAAGAAATCAAAAGATCCAACAACGACACAAGTGCATATCACAACACACGCATAGAAAACGTGACAAGTACAAGCCCGATGCGAAAACGTGCATCCGTACCGCGCGATCACCTCACCGATCCTCCAACATTGAATCATAGGTACACGCCGCACTGTATCATCATTGTCGATCCTCTCTTGTGTACTTGTTAATTCAATTCGTATTGCGCCGCGCTAAGGCTCGACGTGCTCAATCTCTCTTCTGTATATGCATATGATTATAGGGCTTCGTGGCAAAGTATGCGATCACGATGATTCAATATTTTGGAACTGATAGTTGGAAGCTAACGGAAATGACAAAGCCGAGACAATAGCTGTGTTATCCTCGTCCTTGCAATCATGTTCTTTTGAGAATTGAAACCACCAAGTACGCAAGAGCTCTATCTCTCATGTAGCACATATGCACCCAGTGTACTATAGACGAAGCAGTGCACGCAACCTCTTAGAGAAGCCGGCTCGAATTATCACACGCCGGTGTGAATGGCGATTGCATTTAGAGTCGTAAAACCTGTACTTCATCTCAATGAATGTAACTCACTTTTCGTCTTCGTTCGGCAGCCATCAGCATCAGCATCAGCAGCAGCATCACACAACAGCAGAAAGTAGTCACACGGTCGGTGTCACAATGAAGAGCGGAGGTGGAGTTGCCGCGAGGCAAAGATCGCCCGGAGCCTTGGCCAGGGCTGCGGAGGGTATCGACGACTCGGCGAACGTCTCGTTTTCCACGGACGTCGAGGAGTACGCCATTCTGCATCCGCCTATCGAAGATGAGTCTGTGAGTATACTGATTTGAATCCATGCCAGTCATCGATTAATTTAAGACGAGCTCGCTATCGATATAAATATTTACTTTATGTGCTGTCTTCGTGAATGTTGTTACAATTGCTTTTTGCTGCGACTGAGCAGATGTTTTTACAGGGAAAAAGCGCTAACGTCGTTATCACTAATGTAATTATTATTTTCAAAGGAAACAATTATCATAATTGCGAACTCATTAGCATTGGTAAGCGGACACTTTAATGCTGAAATTTATATTAAATTTATTGCTTCGCAACGCCGCGTTTCTCGAGGCCTATAAAAAAATATCAATACAGTTCACGGTTGCATTTGCGTAGTTAGAGAAGTGATAAGTAGGCTTTTACGTGGCCATAACGCGCGCGTTCTCAAATTTATCTGGGAAAAGTGAAAATTTACATCGATGCACGGAGAGGGAATATTTGTTTAGAAATTCGCTTACGGGATATAGCTAAGGTCTCTTTTGAAAGTGAAACTACACTCAAGGATGTCTCAAGCTGGTTGTCTACAACAATTTGCATGAGTCCGCGGGACTTCGAATTACTTCTGCAGCTTTTTTTATCTTTTAATTATCGCTATAATGATGTAAACATTAACTCAAAAAATAAGAAATAACAGCTTTTTTTACAACAAGGTAGAACGATTATAGAGCGATACACGACGTCTTGAAGCATCTCGGCGACACACAGAAGCTAATTGCTACATGTAACAAGGCTTATCTCTTTGAGTTTAATCTCGCTGAGGACGTTACACTTGAGTTTTTCTTTCGAATTTGCCCGGCGCTTGCTTCTTGAATCGCACGTACACGAGTATAAACAAACATTAGCTTATCGTCCACAGTTCTGCATGACCCGAAGTGTGTTGCTATTTTTATACCTGGTATACTATACCTTCTTCTTGACCGCAAAAGTACCTTTCACTCAAAAGGTCGCTACCGAGTTTAGCTGTATTAATAAACCATTGCCGGAGGACAGAAGCATTTCTCCGAATTTAACGGAATAAAGCTCTAGAAGCTCTGAAGTATGCCGTTACTGTAACAGATCAACATTTAGGAATAGCTCGTTTCAAGAGCAGTCTTATTCTTAGCTCCGAATCGTAAGCGCATAGAAGCAATAGCGTCACCGGATAGCAGTAACAATCGATTTACAAAATCATGGCCAGCACGTGCCTCTCGCAGAAATGCTCGTAAAAAGAAAGCACTCGTTCTACGCAAGCGAGAGAGCGTGGGCGAAAAAGCTCTTAAAGCTCCCGCTCGACGGCAGCATCGCTATCTCAAGCGAATTCTCGAGAGAGCTAGGAATTAACGTTCAACCCCTTGGTGGCGCTTTGTAAACGTGATGAAAAATTGTTTGTTTTTTTTCAGTTGGACGCGTCGTACGGTCATCACCAGGCAGGACAGCATTCGTCGTTCATGTCGAACGGCTCGTCGGAACTAATCGGCGACGACGTGGACGCCAGTAGCGGACGGGTTCGCCAGGCGATCGAGCATATTCAGAACAAGATCGCCAAGACGCGCGAGCTCATCAAGACCGAACAGACCACCAGAGACGGTGAGGCTCCTTTTTTCGTATTCGAGTCACACTTCTTTTGGCTCTGAGTCATCGCTGGCATTCAAAGTGCCAGCGATGGGCATTTGAGCATACTAATACTTTTTACGAGAAAGGGACCATCCGTTTAAATGATGAATTATAGATGCAAAGTGTAAAATTGAAATTCTACTTTGTCACAATTGCGGTTCGGGCAACGATATTAATGTCGTGTCATCTTCTGTCAGCAAAATCTTGGCAAATGGCGCTTGACAGGCGTTCGCTAAGACTTTCTCTTTATTGAAGCGTTATGTTTGCAAAAGGCTTCGCGTATATTATAAATTGTAACGATAACGATATTTTCAGAGAATGTAAACGAATATCTGAAACTGGCGGCGAACGCCGACAAGCAGCAGCGCACGCGGATCAAGACCGTTTTCGAGAAGAAGAATCAAAAGTCATCGCACAATATTCTGCTCTTGCAGAAAAAGCTTGACAGCTACACGAAGAAGCTGCGAAACTACGAGATGAACGGTGCACAAATGGCCCACCGTCAACCTCGGGAAGTCCTGCGTGACATGGGACAGGGCTTGAAGTACGTTGACTACGCAGTTTCACCGCGTCATGGGTTTTTGCATGAAATGTCTCTCTTAGAGCTTATCCTCTTTTGATTTTTGCTATCATCAAAGTAGCGTCCTATCCTTTTTTTCGTGTTTTGTGAGTCCTATTCGAATAGTACATATTATACAATAATCTACATTGAGTTTACTCAAACAAAGCTAGAGATTTTTATTTTAAATTTGGCTTTCGTGTATAGCTTTTTAGTTCCAAAACTGTGCCGATTTTTGAAGAGTGGAATAATTAGGCTAATATAACGCTAAATGTTTCTATGATAATTAAACTACGCAATACCGATAGTTTCTCGATAACGTGATCCGCAAGGAAGTAACAACTGATAAGGAATAAGTATTGCGGAAGCTTTACGAAGTTATTTCATGCGAGTCCCTGATAGTCTAACTTTATTTTATTATTATTTAATCATAATCACTTTTATTTTTCATTTAGAAATGTGGGTGGTAATATTCGTGATGGTATAACAGGATTTTCAGGGTAAGTGTGAGCACAATTATTGATTATTAAATTCCAGATGTTTAATATTCTTAATAAATGCTGTTAGTTTAGAGTACTGAAGCTAAGATAATTGTAGAAGTAAATGTTTTAATTTTTAAGCTGGCCAATCGTAATTCCTTGCAAATTAATTAGATCCAGTCAATAACGTAACATAGT
Organism: Nasonia vitripennis; assembly: GCF_009193385.2. Taxonomy (NCBI): domain Eukaryota; kingdom Metazoa; phylum Arthropoda; class Insecta; order Hymenoptera; family Pteromalidae; genus Nasonia; species Nasonia vitripennis. Next base: position 19,909,127 of record NC_045759.1, on the reverse strand, counting down.
CAACCTCGGGAGTTGCATTTGTATAATTCCATTGTATGAAATAACTGAATTGAGATACTACTATTACGCACTATTACATTGCTACATATATTAACATAAGTTTGTGTTTTCAGAAGCGTTATGTCAAAACCAAGAGAGTTTGCTCACCTAACAAGACACCTGATAAAAAATAAATTCGGAAGTGCTGATAATATAAACAGTATATCACGTAAGTGCCCTATTTCGATACATCACGCTTCATTCATTATTTTCATGTTTTCTTCATCACAAGGTATTTCGTTTCATTGTATCGTCGCAACTTGACTCGCATAATCGAAAAAATTTGCAAAAATTTACACACTGACACTTTCACATATTGCGAAAGAAAAAAAATTCACTGTGTCTTTAATCACTGCCTTCACAAATAAGGTTTGCAATTAAAACTGGTGATATATTTGAAGCTAATACTATTTATAACTGTTTTTGCGCTGCTGTATAATAATCTTCAGTAGTAAGTAAAAAGCAAAAACAAGAAAAAAACTCACTGATGATTTAGCTACTATTACACGCTTGAAAAGACTTCACTTTCTTTGACTTTGTCGTACTGTAATGCACATGTATATTCACTTGAGGACCTTGTGCTTTCCAAATTTTCGCCTCTGACTACAGTTATCCAATACCAAAAACAGAAAAGATTGGCTTAAGTACACTTAGAACATTGAAGAGTGACATTTGGCGGAAAGCGAAGTTTTTTCGCCAGTATTTCGAAAATTTCACGATCGGTGTTTTCTTATTCTGCTATAGTACGCTACTAAATATACTCTCAACTGATTGAAAAAGTTTCTTCAAAATCTTGTATACAGCAAAATTTCTTGGATACAGCGTATAAATTGGCTATTAGAAAACATTCTTGTTCAACTTCTGAATATAATTTGTATAAAGAAAAAATGCGAGACATCTCTGCGTCGACATTTTTCACGTCACTGAAAAGAAATTGTATTGTCAGTTTCCTCTTCAATTCTGTCTGCATAGGTGATATGCAATTTAAAAGAGAAACGATTTTCCGAAAGAACGTAAATCAGCTTAAGCTCCAAACATTTGTTTTCAGTGCATAATCGTACTTTTCTCGATAATAAATTTAGTGCCAAAACTGACCTTTGATTCTTTTCAAGCCTGATGCTCATGTCATGTAGCTCTCTTACTGTTGGGTGTGTATTGGATAAACTCTGTAATTCTAAAGAGGCGAACCCTCTCTGTGCTCTGATCGCAGATGGCTCGACATTTTATGTAAACGATACACCGCGTGCAACAGGTAACAACGGCGATAGCGGCAGCGTTGAGGATGAGAGTGGCAACAAAGCTCACCACGGCTCAGCCACTTTGCCCGGAGGCTGCAGTCTTGGATCGAACCACAGCGCAGGGGAAACTGGAGCAGCGACTGGAGCAGCTGGCGGTACCAGCGGACAAGCGGGCATCAAGTTTCCATCAGAAGAGGGCTCGGAGTGCTCGAGCGTAACGAGCGAGAGCGGGCCTGGCAGTCGGGGACAAGCCCATGCCTGCGGTCACGAAGGTGGTCGGCCCTGCAGCCTCAAGTCCATTTTCGCCGAACTGCAGGACCATAGAGAGAACATGGATCGGTTAAGGGAGAAGCTCGACGCTTTCAAGGTTAGTGTATTGTAGGAGAACTTGAATGTATAAATACAGGGTTCATCTTTATTTTAAATGATTATAAGAATAAACTATATTTACAGAATGTACAACAAGAAGTATCTTACCTTTCACATGCCCTACAAGAAGAACGATTCCGCTCCGAACGACTGGAAGAACAGATAAACGACCTCACAGAGCTGCACCAAAATGAGGTAGAGAACCTCAAACAGACGATCACCGACATGGAAGAAAAAGTGCAGTACCAAAGTGAGGATAGGATGCGTGACATTCACGAGATGCTGGAGAGTTGCCAGACGAAAATTTGGAAGATGGAACATCAACAGCAACAGCACCAGCAGTATGTAACTCTCGAAGGCCTTGACAACAGCAACGCCAGAGCGTTAGTCGTGAAACTCATAAACGTAGTACTCACCGTTCTCCAAGTTATCCTATTGTTAGTTGCCACCGGTGCCGGAATCATGATGCCGTTCCTTCGGACGAGGTAAGCAATCATTTTTCAAGTTACAATTTCATCGACTAGTTCATATTGATCATAGTCTTACAGTATTTAAAAATTTCAATGGTAGTAAATTGTTAATTAAATAATAAGATGCGTAATTTCGTTAAAAGCTGGTAAAGTTTCAAATTTGACAAAGTTGTATATTATAACTTTTATAACTACTAGTCGATTAAAACTAGCTTAAAACGTACTGATTAAAGTTGTAAAGTTAATGTTTTGAACTAATTAATCATTTTTATTTTTTAAACGATTTAGAAGTGTATTATAATACCACATTAGATTATGTGTAAATTAAAAAGAAGATGATACAATTCAATTAAAATTTAATGACCAACTTTACAATTTTATAACATATGTGTAGCAAATAATCAAATCACGATTTTATTTTCCGACCTTTTATCTCACCACACTATCATTTAATCAACTCCATCCTCCCTCCCCCCTTCACCCCCACTCACAGCCATCTCATAACTCATCTGAAAGCTACTCGATACTTTATGATTTGCACGCATATCTCATTCTTTACGTTTTGCCGTTTCGTCGGTGTTTGTCGCCGCGTCTGTTTCAGCTGTACTAAGCCCCATTGTTTCATGTGCAGGGTGCGCATATTGACGACAACGTTCGTCGTCCTGGGCATAGTTTTTGTCCTGAAGCAGTGGCCCGAAGTTCACGACGTCGGGAGTCACCTAATGCGTCACCTCAAACAGACCCTCGCCGTCAAGTAGCATTCCTCGTTGTTCTTGTTCTTGTTGACGATGGCGATGATAACGATGAGACCCTTGGCAATCACGATGTTAGACCTACGGGACAGGCTCGCGATCGAGAACGACAGGAAGACAATCGCTTACTGCGCGAGCTCTTCTTTTTCTCGATTCGTAGCATCTTTCTGAATATCCATCGGGCTTCACTGCACAGAGATTATTATATACATATGTAGATTGTCATTGAAAACTATGTGATTAGATAATCTATACATATATGTATACGTACGCATGTATGTATGATTGCGAAAGGAAATGGAAAGCTTCACTTACTTCGAGGCGTGCTCTTTGTTTTCCCAATTGACAAAGGAATAGACTAAATTGTTGTTCTTTAATACTGCTAAAAAGATAACTTATTATTCATGACGTTGGAAAACTCAATTCTTTGATTTCAGATCCTTTATGCAAATCATTTTGTGCATAAATATGATCAGAGTATTTAGAAAAGTTCCTTATTTTATCAAATTTCTGTTAAAGTGTTTACAATGTTCGTCCGGCCGTATTAAAAGTATAAGACATTTGAGCAGCAAGAAATTAATTTATGTAAATAGAATATTTCAATGAAACTCAGCTAAAGTCAATATAAAAATCTTGCCAACTCGAAGTGACGTATCTCGGGAAAACTGTGAGTTTTCGTTTTTGTAATGTTCTCCATGTAAAAAATGCATCTGTTTCAAAGTAAGTCAATCCTTCCAATCCTGAATCAAAGCGAGCTTTTCGAGAACGTACACTGCAAGTAACGTAAATTATAGACAGCGAATGTTGGAAAAAACTGACATTTTCTGAACGAGTCGAGCTCGAATTTGTTACGAGGGTAGAATCGCTGTTTTTTATAGTTGTATATTTAAATAAATTTTTTTATTTAGCTTGTACCTTTTTTTCTTGTATAATAGTTAATTTTTTTATTTATTATTTAACCCTAAATAAACGGTGTTTATATACTTTTCTATGATACCGCTTCAATTATTAGATTATTAAATTTTAAGAAGCTTAGCTTTACAATTTTATTTTTTTTTATTGTGAAATCGCGCCTTATTTTCAAACAACTATATTCAAGTGAATTCACATCTTAATTCCTTGAACGAGTTTAAAGCAGAGTCTCGTTTATAAAAGCCTCTTCAAACGAATAAAAAAGAGAGCGTGAGCTTCGCGTGAGCATGAGGAAAATTCAGCAGAGCAATAGCTAATACATCCGTTGTATTGAGTAGACACATAACAATCTTTAGAAAATTGGACTACGGTGTTAGCGAAGAAGTAGCAGCGCAAAAATCGTTTTAACCGCAAAAGCATTATTGATCGTCCAGGCGTTAGCATGTAAGGCAATGGTGTAAATTCATAAAAAAAGATAAAATATCGGCACCTCACTAACACTTTTTACAGCAACTTACAAAAAACACGTACATAAGCACTTGCACGTTCTATACGCTAATTTACATACCCTGTAAGACGTATATACTATAATACTATATTTAGCATGACTAAGGATTTTTTCGTGTCTGATGTAAGATCGTTATTAGGCGTCATCATAGAGTTACACTCGTAATTGTATAGCTTCATTCGTTCGTTTAACCAGGACTAATGAGGAAGACAGACGATTTAAGGCTGTGTAAGCAAGGAATGCGAGTATACAGTAAACTTGGGACAATAAGCCGAAACATAAAACACGTTTTTTAATGGTGAAATTCAAACTTTATTATTCTAAGTGACACCTTAATAAGTAGTGAAAATTCTATAGTTTGCTACTTAACTCTTGCAATAGACTATTCAAATTTTCATGACGTCTTAAAAAATTGTAAAAATGATTGAAATTGACGACTGTACTATTATTTTGTTTACAACAAAACGACAATAATTACAACTAATTATTGGTAACGGAGAATTTATTTCTCTGTTTACTGTATACAGCTTACGAGTCTTTAGAGAAAAAAGGCGGTTCATCCGAAAAACAATGACAATGAAATGAGAAAAAGACTGATAATGGATCAGCTGGTTAGCGAGCTAATCGAACATCTCTTCTTTTTTCAAATTAAATTTAACAAAGCGATAAAAAGCCGTCTGAACAGATAAAGTTTTGCCATGAAGAGGAAGAATAAATAAATAAATATGTATATACATTCGGCATGTGAGACACAAGTACAAACATTCCCAGTATTTTAGCAAGAAAAACAGTGAAAACTAAAACAAACTGCAAAATTTTGACGAAATAAACAACATACACAAAATAAAGAGACACGGTCATGATGCTACAAAAAATAAAAAAATGCCATTCTTACTATTTCTATAAAACCAGAGATCGACGATAACAGATTCGCGAATCACAGCAACACCAGCAACACACGCCACCGCTGTAATGCCGAGAAATAATTTTCTACGTTTATAAAACGAGACGAGACGAAACCAAGAATTAAACGCTATGTGCGTATTTTTCATTATAGGTCAAAAATAAAAACGCGTTTATCATTGTGTATTGGTAGCTGGTAATATCGACGTTTGGCAGAGACCTATAGGAGCTGTAGATCCCATTTCGTGCAAGGTTTTGTATAGAGTGGTTCGGAAATTTAAAAGAAATTAGAACTGACTTATTCAACCTTTGCAAAGTGATGGTTAGTGTTGTTGAAAAAAAAAAAAACAAATAATTGTTACAAAGATAAGAAGCTATCAACTTCTTTTTTAGTAACTATTTCAGTGTTGGAGTCAAAAATATGATATTGCTATTTATAATTATAAGCTTTATCCGCCTTACATATAATTCATTCAGTGTTCTCCACCTTGCCTTTAACAAGATGTAAGGCAGTAAATTTAATAGTTTCTAAAAAACATGCCTTGCCTTATTTGTTGTGAATTTAGATTTAACGGGAACAATTAAATGTAAATCTTTCCAAATCATTGCATCTGTCTTTATTTGATAAAAATAAATGTCCTATGTGATCCAGCACTGATCTAGAATCGAGATACTTTCGAACACAAATTGTTCTCTGAAAGAAAAATCAATATCTAAATCAAGATATCTAAAGTATAGAGGCTTGTTTTTGAAATTTAGTTATAAAAACTTATGTGTGGCTCGTCCCTTTTGTCGATGTTGATATCCCTTTTTCTTCGTGTATATATTTAATAACGATCAAGTACGCAAAATAATATCAACTAAAAAAAAGATAAAACGAATTTGTTCCTAGTAAGTTAAATGTTTGACGAAAAGTAAAAGTAGAAGCTCTATGACTTTAGTCTTTACTGAATTTAATGCTGATTCTTATCGATGCGCAGCAGTTTGCAAAGAAGAGATCCACTCGAATACGTGTGTTCCCTGCAGCTTTGATCCCCCGTCTAATATGACTGTATCATATTTGATACGACACGATTTTTTCTGTGAAAAAAATACGTTTTTTTATTCTATCTTGACTTGTATTTCATTACAATAATGTGTGAATCTTATGCGCCAAAAATAAAAATGATAATCAATCGTTCAAATAGCCTTGGGAAGCTTCGTAGTACTAAACTATCAAAAAAATATAATTATTTTATAAATTTCAAAGTTTCATATAGATGCCAATGGTATACTTGATTTTTATACAAACTATATCAGTTGCCAAGAATTATTTGAAGATGAACCAAGCTCATAATTGACATGGGCATTCGAGTGGATCATCCGTAGACTATCTAAATACATAACAATTAAATTTCGTAATCCATAGCTATACAATGCAAAATCGTATTCAATGTTTTTAATCGTCGCGAGCTCACATTCAGTTGGGCATCGTTTTTTGGGATCAATTCGTAATATGCATGTCTATGTAATGTGTATTCAACCTGCCAATCATTTATGATTTTTTAGTTTTCTCCCTGTACCTTTAAAGAAATTATTGATTATAGATTTCGGCAGCATAATAGCACGTAAAAATTAACGCAGAAAGCAATCAGAGAAACGAATTGTGGTCTCCTTATCGGGCAAAGTTAGGTATCCGCCGTCACATCATTACTCTGAGATCGCGTAATATTTTTATAAAATTACATTCAAACTACTAACGTCGAGTAAATAAATTGTCTTCTCGAAAATTCAGCATGCATTACGAAATTAATCACAATTCAATTTAATAAATTCGTTTGTACAGCTCGAATCGATGTATCCAAGAGCAAGTATACTCGTGCTTAACAGGAACATGCAAAAAATAGACAACAAGCCAGACATCGTTACGCGTTTTAGCTGATAAACAATCTACATTATAATAGACGAGCATTGATTGTAAATAGGAGAAAAAATTTTATATCCGCGCGTGCGCGTACGTATGTATATACAATAAACCAAGCATTAGCGAGGGAAAAAAGTAAAAAAATCTGAGAACATAAAGAAGAAAAAGAAAGTTATGATAAACATGGACTTTAAGAAAATGCGAGCGCGAACTGCCACGTGCTTTGTCGACGAATCGGATGTGATCTTATTGATAAATTGAATAACAATCGAGATGTGACGAAGTAAAATGAACGAGGTTGTGCTATTGGCTATATTATACTATACGAATGATTGTGGAAGCCGATGGCAGTGCCGAAATTGACACTTTGTAGGTCTCGTGTACGGTCGTCGTAGTATAGAGCGTAAGATATTTGCAATGGTAGACACAGCATTGAACGCATCATTCACCACACGAATACACGCAGAATACGCCGGCACACACACGTACACTTGTTTGACGGTGCTTTTTTGGTGATGTGCATATACGGGGCCCCTTGCGCGTTATTGCATTGCGATTAGCTTTTTTATTTTCGTCTACACGCTCTTATGTGATACTTATTTCGCGAAATTTTTTGTATATCGTTTCTGTTCGAGAGAGAAAGAGGAAAGGGAATTTTACACACGTTCTACTATATAACATATTATGAAGTAATGTATAGATCTTTATTTATAACAATCGATTATAAAAATAATCATTTAAGAAATATATAATGAGCGTCAGAAGTGTATATAGACTTGAAATGTTTGTTGATATGATGCACACCAAGCTTTTATTAAAATAAGTGTTATAACACTACCGATTGAACATCTTTCGATGACAACGACGGGCGTATTTTGTAATTTGTATGATTCATCGAAACCGCGTTATATTATAGGTACATGCTTTCTTTCCACTGTATTTCCTTCTGCGTTTTCCTCTTGTGACGGATCTTTTATATTATGTGCATGTAATGTTATACAAGAAAGAGCAAAGATGTGTGTACCAATACACACGATTATTGCTATACAGAAAGTGTGTTTTTTTATTTTAAAAATGCAAGCACATACATGAGGTATAACCACACGTAAAAGAGTAGAAAAAGGGGCCCTGCATAGAAACCAGTAATCGTAGTTTATGGTAGAGTTTATAATAGAGTAATTAATTGCGCGACGATGTCCGATCAGCGTCCGGAAAAATTGTTCGATCGCTTTATGCGCACTTCTGGAGTATTTTAGCGAAGTAAAGGTAACAGACAAGAAAATTTCGCAGAAGTGAGAAAACCTAAAAATTAACGTGTAATCGTAGGTTGACTTTCATAAGGAGGATAAAAATGAATTAAAAAATAAAAACGGCAGATGCAATCAAATGTTGACTGTCGCGCTATGAACTATATATACATAGATATACGCACGTTTCTTTGGCGCCCGGTTCCAAAATGTCGCGTATGTTATCCGAATAAATATTGTCACAAATAAAAGCGAATTTTTAGAAAAGTTTGCGTACAATTTTATTTATTACCAAACCTGTACTTACTGTCCTTTCATTTTTATGAATTTTAATTTTTTTAGCTGCTTTGCTTGGGACTTGTAAAAAAAAAATAAACCAGGCTTATAATCAAAATTATGAGTTCACGAATGTTTTTTTATTATGACGATCGATATATCGATTACATAGAAATAAAAGTAAAATCATACATAAGAGATCGCATATGTATTAATACATACAAGATTAACTGTATAAAATAGTTGCTTAACAAAATTATACAATGTGATGTATTCGACGACGAAAACATTCGACTTTATGTAAGAAATATTTTACATGAAAAAAAAAAACTGTGCTTTACCTAGTGCTACTATGTACAAAATACATTAAGTGCAAATCTCAGCACATTTGTTTTGTTATTTTGTTTATTTTTTAATGATTTGCAATATTTTATTTCATGATTTGTTATATTTACATTTTAATGTCAAAGTACAAAAGTAGTTAAATGCTTTGTTTGTCTTTCCTTTTTTGTGTATTACAGCACTTTCAGTCGGTTTAAATATCCATTTTAGTAAAAAATATACGCTACAGCGTATTATTAATGCATCTCACCCACCTCTTCTCAAAACAATGAAGTGAAACAATAATTTACAAAAAATATCAAGTCACACTTTTTTCAACAAAGTGTTCTTGGGCTTTGCGTTCTCTTAAAAAAATAGTATTTGGAAATCCTACCTTAAATATACATGTATTAAAAGCAGAATGGCAATTAAGTATGTTGAAAGATAGCTCTCAGTATAAATAACTAAAAAAAAAATTAAAAATCATATACAATAAAACGAAAATCAAATTACCAACATTTGTAATTATATCTAGCAATCTCTTAAAAAACTAAACTTTTTTATTTAAATAATTTTTGATGCTTTAATTTAAAAAATCAACACATTTGAAAAAAGACTTCCTTCCAACATTCTTACTTGCTTCAACAATTAACTCACACTATTTACTCTGCGGCTGCCACAGAGGCAGCAACGCTCGCTTCTTGCGTTTCTGTGAGCTCAGGCTCCTTTTGCTGTACTTCCTCTTTCTGCGCCTTCTGTTGCGCCGCTGATAGATCAGCTGCACTATGTTTCTTTCTGTGGCACATCATTGTCGACCTCGAGACGAAGGCTTTATTGCACACGTCGCACTCATAAGGTCGCTCACCTGTATGCAGCCTCTTGTGTATCGCCATTGGACTGAACTGCGTAAAGGTTTTTCCGCATATTTCGCATCTATAGGGTCTTTCACCAGTATGTGATCGTCGATGACAACGAAGAGCTGATCGACGAGCGAACACCTTTCCACAAAGATCACACTTAAAACTCTTCTCGCCCGTGTGCATTGTGGAGTGGATTTTAAGATCGACCCTTGTAAGAAAACCTTTACCACACACCTACAAATAAAGTGTTTGAAATTTAGAACGTTATTTGCATATAATTAATTTGGGCAAAGAATATTTGATGAGTTACGTTCATACCTCGCATAAATAGGGTTTTTCGCCAGTGTGAATCCTCAGATGTGTATTCAGATAGCTCTTGCTTACGAACATCTTGTTGCAGACAACGCATGGATATTGCCTATTATCCATTCCTGAGTGAATCTTTTGATGGCTTTTGCACAGTCCTTTCGTAATGAAGCTCCTGCCACATATCTCACATTTATAAGGCTTAACGCCCATATGCCGGTTCTCGTGGTCTTGCAAAGACTGCTTGGTCTTGAAGTTCTGTCCGCAAGTTTTACAAGAATAAGGTTTAACGTCGGAGTGCACGCGCTGGTGAACAATGAGGTAGCTCTTGCAGCTGAAGCCCTTTCCACATGTCGAGCAGTTATAGTCAAACTGGCCAGTATGGGTGGCTGTATGCTGTGCCAGGCCAATTTTGCTGCGGAAAGCTTTTTCACAGAGCATGCATGGGTAAGGTTTTTCACCAGTATGCTTTCGCATGTGTTCCTGCAAAAATGTATTTTTAAAATAAATAACAAAAAACTATGAATTACTTATGTTGTCACTTTAATAATCAGTACCTGAAGCTTATAATTTGTTCGATACTGTTTTCCACAGTGTGTGCAGATCTTGGGCGTCCACTTAGGTCTTGAAGATCCCGGTTGCTTCTTTTCCGTTGCAGCCTGGCGTTTTCGTTGTTCCTTTGGTTCTTCAGAATCCTTCATCTCATCAATCGTGTTTTTGCTCTCTATGCAATCTTGACTATGTAAATTAAGAACTTCAATACTTGTGAAGTACATCTCGCAGTTTAGGCAAACGCAGAAGTGCTGGTTAAAGTGCAAGGCGAGATTGTTTGGTTCTGAGGCGGCTTCGTTGCAAAATGGACAGACATACCTGCGAAATTATTTGAAAAATATTAAGTGCTTGGCTTTTTTTAAATCAGGATGAGATTTGTAACATTTTTAATATTCCCTCAGCGATGCAGCAAGCCGCAGGCTTGAGCTGTAGCGGCCAGTTTGTCGTCACAGGCTATTTGCGAGCAAGGATAAGCCATCATCGGGAAACGTTATACAAAAGAATCTTTGAATATTATCTCGTCCACTTACCAGTGTGATTCAGTCTCATCAATTGTAGGATTATTCAAAGCGCTCTCTAAAAGCGCATTTTTTGTGCTCTTTGTGTACTGCACCATGATACCATCAGTATTATCTCCAACATCCACGTGACTCGTCGAAGGCAGGGAAAACGAATGAGCAGAACTTTCGGCATTATTGAGTGGGTTGTCGTTGCCGTTACAGCCATCGTCAATTTCGCTTTCGGCTCTGGACGAAGGGAAGCTGTTAGCTGTACTGACAGACTCTGCAACCAGCCTGTCTTGCAGATTCTTAGCAGCAATGCCATCGAACTTGATCTCATCACAATAATGCACACTTATTTGTTCTTCCTTTTGTGACTGGTGGTCGGCAGCTGACGTCATCGAGGTGACGTAATTAATGTCTAGCTGACTGAGATGACCAGCAACGGTGAGGTTCTCGACTGTCATATCACCTTCAAGCTGCATTGCCATTTCTTGTTTACATACCTTTAGAAAATAATATACAAATAAACGTTTAATACAGAATACTTTAATTTGATTAAATTAAAATTTGTATGGTAAAAAATTGCAATACCTCTCTCATTTGTTCATTGACCATTCTCACAGTTTCGCCATCTAAATGAAAACCTGCAACTTCTATATCAGTCTCTTCTCGATTCATTTCTTCTTGAGTGACAACTTGCTCTCTATTGGGAAGACCAATGTTGTTTATAACAGGAATCGCGTGAATGCCATTTTGCACATCATGCCTTGAGATATTCGTATTCTGCATATCATGAATACTATTGGTAAGTCTACCTATACCTTCTTGAATTTCTTTAAGAGTTACACTATCTAGAGGACTTACATCTTGCTTGCTTATGGTTTTTAACATCTCCATAAACATGCCTTCCGTTTGTAAAACTTTTTCTCGAAAATCATAAAGTTCATCAACTTTGAAAGCGCACTCATTGCATATTACCTTTGGTAATTGGTCAGACATTGATATCTGAAATAATAATTATTGCTATGGTATGTTAATGAAAATATGCAAATAAGTATTTAGTGAAAAATGAGACATACCTGAACAGGTAAACAAGCGGCTATCTTTTTATCGATATTTCTCATTTGCTCTCCACCTTCAAAGATAGGTAATCCCATGAGAATACCCATCTTAGTGGCACACAGTCTACACAGATAATTGAGTTCCTCCATTTTTATTTCATTAAACAAGCAGGTTTCTTATAAGAATTAGCAAAAGCTTTTTTTAAAAAGTATGAGTTGAGAGGTTAGGAATTATCTCTGTACATTTCCCTTCTTATGTACAACTCCAAAAGATGCTTTGTACAAATTTTTTCGGAGTCGCTCCCTGCCAAAATGTAAATCAACATTCACAGTCTTATTATTCAAATTGTACTTTGCCTTAAACAAAAATATTTAGAAAAAATTTCACACAAAAAACGAACCTTAAAAAGCTTCTGTATATGTAAAACAATCAGCTAAAGTGCCAGCCTCGCCAGTACATAACTCAGCCCAGGGACTCCAAAATCTACTTAATAACCGCAATCGCGTATAATCATCGCATCTAAACTCACAACTCCAAAATGTGCAAACTTAACAAAAATCAAACTCAATCACGATGCAAAAAAAATGTCTCCTTTCTACCCAACAGGACAACAGCTAAAAGCAGTCGAGGAGCCATTCTCAAATATCGACTGAATATGCATACCTATATTGGATCCACATCCCACACTATGCGGAGGTATATAATATATATATAGGCGTGTGTATATGGAAGATGGATATCGATACCGACGACAATCATCCCGCCCGCACCTGATTGGCTGGCTAAGGTGGCGTTTCACAATTCTCAAAACTTCCCGCATCTTGTGTACGCACCCTGCCGCATTCCAGCAAGTTTCACGCAAGTCTATACTCTAGTATACTATATATGCGCGTATACATTAGTAATTCATTTCATTGACAATGGCGGTTTCTACTTCACAGAAGAGTTTAAAAAGAAAATACGTGGATAATGACGAAGATGAACGTAAGTTTAACTTATTTTATAATAAACCATACTTAAATATTATTCCATAAGTAGAATACACGACTACTAGTACATAGAAGTCAGTTATGTGAAGTCTGATTGTTGATTCTCATAGGTTAGGATCATTTGTTTGTTGATACTTTCCTTGATTACAATAGAAAATAAATTTTCATTTTGTTTTTCAGCTTACGGGAAGGAGCAAAGAGCAGTGGCACCTAGATTATGTCCTTATTTGGACACTATAAATAGGCAATTTCTTGACTTTGATTTTGAAAAGTTATGCTCAGTCTCACTTTCAAGAATAAATGTGTACGCATGTCTTGTGTGTGGAAAATATTTCCAGGGCCGTGGAAACAATACACATGCTTATACACATAGCGTAGCAGAATACCATCACGTCTTTTTGAATCTCCATACACTAAAGTTTTACTGTTTACCGGACAATTACGAAATTATAGGTGAGGATATTGCTTGAAGCAGAGCATACATTATCATTTTAATTCATATCTAATTCAATTTATTGCATTGCAGATTCGTCGCTTGATGACATAAAATATGTTCTCAACCCAACATTTGATAAACATCAAATTGCTCAATTGGATAGGAATGATAAACTTTCCAGGGCTATTGATGGCTCAATGTACTCTCCGGGCATTGTTGGCATGAACAATATCAAAGCTAATGATTATTGCAACGTAATTTTGCAGGTAATATATTATTTTAATAGATTTTCTCAACATCAATGTTCTATCTAAGTCTAAATCACTTTAACAGGCGCTGTCTCATGTCACGCCACTTCGTGACTACTTTTTGAGGGAATCAAATTATTCAAAGGTTAAGAGACCACCAGGAGATTCATCATACCAACTTGTACAAAGGTTTGGAGAATTAATGAGAAAATTATGGAATCCACGTAATTTTAAGGCACATGTAAGCCCTCATGAAATGTTACAGGCAGTAGTTTTGTGGAGTAAAAAGAAGTTTCAATTTACCGAGCAAGGTGTGTGCGATTTTCCTGTAGAAATTTATAAGAATATTGTTAATAACTTTACTCAAATTTCAGGTGATCCTGTGGATTTCCTTTCATGGTTCTTGAATGCACTTCATATAGCATTGAATGGCACAAAAAAGAAAGATTCGAGTATAATATACAAGACGTTTTTGGGGCATATGAGGATTTATACACGGAAAATACCACCGCTTGAATTGGAAGAAAGTCAGCGAAGTGAACTCTTGAACACAGTTGAATATGGTGAAACTGTGACTGAGAGTCCATTCTTGTACTTGACTTGCGATTTGCCTCCTCCACCTCTTTTTAAAGATCAGCATGCAGAGAACATTATTCCACAAGTAATTTTTTTTCATATTCACGTTTATTTATACATAACATATTTCTATGCATACTTTGTTTTTATCATATTGATATAAACTTTAATTCCTGTAGGTTAATTTGTACACCCTTTTGAACAAATTTAATGCTGTTTCCGAAAAGGAATACAAGACATACAAAGAAAACTTTATGAAGAGGTTTGAAATTAGGGAACTTCCGCCATTTCTTATTCTGTACATCAAGGTAATTTGCAATTTCATATAATAAGGTAGAAAAATCTGTTACGATTTTACAAAAATATTTATATTTCAGCGATTTACCAAGAACACTTTCTTTGTGGAAAAGAACCCTACGATTGTCAACTTTCCAGTAAAGTGAGTATCATCTATGCATAATTCCTTAAAACACAAAAACTCATGTGGGCTATATCTTGTTCAGAAATGTTGATTTTGGCGATATCCTTACGCCAGAGGTGAAAGCGATGCATCCGTGTACAACATACGAACTCGTGGCCAACATTGTCCACGATGGTGAACCTAGTCATGGTACTTACAGAGTGCACATATTGCACAAGGCAACTGGGCAATGGTACGAGTTGCAAGATTTGCATGTTACACAAATCTTACCCCAGATGATAACCTTAACTGAAGCGTACATTCAAGTGAGTTATAGTTCAATCGATTATCCTTGTGATTTTTACTTTCGATGTGCACACTATAACTCAAACATCATTTTCATTTCTAGATATACGAACTTAAGAAGGACGATGCAGAGCCAACGAATGGAAAAACGTAATGACGAGAAGATAAATTTTGTATTTTGTATAATAGCTTTATAAATTATAAATAATTGATTAAACGATTATTAATTTTAAAAATAATTTGTTCCTTCTTTGAGCTATACTTATAATTCATCCAAAAAATTCAAACACCGGCGCCGCACAACTGGCAGCGCGGTGCGCATGCGCGTTGTATTCTTGCGGCAGCGGCGCCGTCTCGGCACAAAACGCGCGACTCCGATTCAGTCGGCTCGCGTTGCTTCGCTCGCGCGGCGGTGGTGCTCGAGTGATCTGTGCATGTGTATGAATGTTATATTCGCGCAGGAAAATACAAGCAAACAGTGCAGTGACAATCGCGAAAAGCAACACGTGCAGCGAAAAAATCCAGTGATAACTAACACGCCAGTGAGATCTAACCCTCGGAAAGCAATTGTGTTCGTTTTTGTTTGGTTGTTTGTGCCGGATGTAAAACAAGAGTCGAGTGCCTATCGTATACACCTATACCGATCGCAGTGCAAAGTGCATCACACACACACACACGCACACACACACACAAACAAACATACTCAGAGCCCAGCCAACAGGTTATACAGGAAAAGCAACAGCAGGAGGAGGGACTCGTGCCGCTCTGCACAGGTGTCGGCTGAGAAGCCAGGCCCAGCCTCGTAAGTCCATCATCTTATACTCTCTTCTGCAGGCGCGCATACCTCCGTCGGCGATTTTTTTCTTTTCGGAGAGTGTATAGCCCCCCTACCCGTAGTGTGTTCCGGGACGGCCGAGAAAGGAAGAGAGAGAGAGAGAGAGAGAGAGAGAGAGAGAACCGAGAAGTGGCTTTTTGCCGCGAAGGTCGCGCGCGCGGAATATATCGAGTGTGTGTGTGCGCGCGGCCTTATACCAACCTACCCACCGGTCGTCGTGCGCCTGCTGGCGTTTAACGGTTTTCCTCCTGGAGTCCGCGCGCTGCCCCGTTCGAGAGCGGAATTTTTCGTGCGTGTGTGCAGCGCCGGGAGCGTCTTGGCAGAGAGAGGGCAGGTGCATTCCGTTTTTGGAGGTTATAGCGCACACGCGCGTTGCAACAGGGGTGAGAGTGAAAGGACCGGTAGTACAGGGTATCGACTTTCGGCGTACCGTCGATTTTTAGCTCGGCTCGATGTTTTTGCCTCGTTTCTCGAAGATACCGGGATTTTATGGGCTGCTTGCGTAATGGGATTGGAGATTTTGGCACTGTGTCATTACGAACGTTGCATAGTGGACGTTGGAAAGATCCGAGTATTTAATGGCGATTCCATTGTGTACTCGCGCAATCGCGGCAAGCTCGAGTTCGGATTTTAAAAATCTGCATTCCCCGATACAGCCCGCGGAGTTTGTGCAGCTCCTTTATTCAAGATAAGATGCTACCGGTTCGCTGAGGGAAAAAGTCCGCGGTGTTTATCGAGGCTGATAATTCTATCGCATATTTGCACCGTGAAAAATACGCCGCACAATGCTGCGCACTGTGTCGCGGCGCTAAAGACACTTACTGCCTACCTATGCACACAAGAGAAAAATCGTAACTGTTAGGATTAGCAAAACTGTATCGCGAGCGGCTAATTCACCTCCGATTTAATTAGCTAACCGTTGCCCGACGCACTTATACGTGCACCGCATCTCCAACCGTTTCATCAACCTACGACGCGTATGCGCACCTACCTCGAGATCGCGATTTCGCATACGAGATAATAAACGCTCTGGCATAGGTATGTGCGCGGCGAGTGAAAAAGGCGAGGAATCCGGGCGCGATTGCATGACGGATTTCCCGCGAAAGACAGCCTTTTGCAGGATTAATTAAGAATATTCGGAGTGTCTCTCTCTCTCTCCGCGCTTGATGCAATTAGTTATCCTGAAAGAGAGAGAGAGAGAGAGAGAGAGAGAGAGAGGGGAGGCGTCGATGCCGGCGAGTTGTTTCTCACTTTTCGAGTCTGCTCTGCTGATTTGTGTAATGTAAGAACTGCTGAGAGAGTCGAGTGCTTTATTTTTACGTCGAATAATTGCTGGGGTAAGGGCTTTTTAGAGAGCCTGCGCGACTGGCAAGGTGCGCGAATGTGTTAATTCGGAGAGGCTTTGAGAACAATTGCAATTTATCGCGATCCGTGAAGATAATGCCTAGTTCGGCAAGAAGCTCGTTTTCTTATACCTAAATCAACAGACAGAGAGTAAAAGTAGTTTTCACTCTTGCGCACAGAGACCAGTTTCGCCTCTACTTCAAAGTGATTTGAAACAATGCATAATGCAATAATCCTGTCACTTTTTTTCATCCGCTCGTTATTGCGACTCACTCCAAGCGTTAAATCCTCTTATTTTCTATGCACTGCACTGATACGAGATATATATACGCAGAGTCGTATCGCTTTCTTATTTCATGCGTACTATTGGTATTACGCGTCGAGTTTCACGCACGCGTGGAGATTCGCGCGCGCGGTTTTCATTTCGAACACACGCAGCACAGAGAGCGAGAGATCATTGCCATATCACTTTCTTCAGTGCACGCATTTTTTTTCACGGAATATTCTGTAACTCGCTTATGGAATTTATTAAGTGTTTATTGGCTTCTCTACAGATCGTTAGAGTCACCGATAAGCACGCAAATGTATGCAGATTATTAGTCTCCCTCTCTCCTGTAATATACATTCGGTGTCTCGAGTTTTTGTCAACTCATACACACATGGCGTGTCGACTATGTATAATGGCAAACTGGTTCTTATTTATGCTAATCGACGCGGATTTTTATTTATCCCCACAGCTGCACGCTAAACATTCCTCCGGCAAAAAATACGCGTGCTATCCGCCGCCTTTAACTTACGCGGTGACCGGGGACCTTCGAGTCGATAATTTATTTCGCGCAAATTCTAAATGTCTTTTTCGGTAAAAAAAAAATGAATATCGCGCGCAATTTAAGCATCTCATCTCGCGTACGCGCATCCGGCAATATTAATCATTGCAGTATAGAACCCAGCAGCTCACGCACACTCTCTGCAGCCTAGACGCAGTACTCGCAATTAAGCGCAAGAGTTCGCTCTCCCGCTCTTTTTTCCCCGACAGCCGCAGCAGCAGCAAAAACACTCGGCGGTAGAAAGAGTGAGCGAGAGAGAGAGAGAGACTCGTCGTCGCGCAAAACCGGTCGCCTCTCTCTTTCTTTCCGCGCGACTCTCCCCTTGTGCCCTCCGCTATGCTCCGCAGCTACTCGTTTTCGCTGCTCGCTCTCTCTCTCTCTCTCTCTCTCTCTCTCTCTCTCTCTCTCTCTCTCTCTCTCTCTCTCTCTCTCTCTCTCTCTCTCTCTCTCTCTCTGTGTATATACGTGGAGGCGCTATTTTTGGGTTTTGAGCCGCATGTGTGTGAGAGAAAAAGTTGGTCCTTTTTTTAGGGGTATAAAAGGTATGCGCGCGGCGGTATTGATAGGTGGTCTGCGAATTGGTCTTTGTTTACGAGGGAAAGCTGCAGCGCGCGGGGTTTCTCAGAATCGTAGAGTCGCGAGCGCTGTATTATCGTATGGAGGAAGTGACACACGGCTCAGCGTCGCGCGAGATCCATGTGGAAGATATGCAAATATTCCGGCGGCGCGAGTATTTTTAGGGATTTCCACGAGCGATTATAATATTATTACGCGGCCTCGTGTCATCAGTGTGTAGTGATCCTCCTCCTCTCTCCCCGTGATTCATCGCCGGCTCTCTGCGTGTATCGAGATCGTCATCTCGACACCGGTACTTACAGCATCAGCCATTACACCGCCCAAAAATCGACGCGCTCGGGCACTTTAGGTAAAAAAAGTCAAAGGCCCGATTTCCGCAGTCCTGGAATTTTTCCTCCTCGTTGAAGGTTAAGTCACGATGCTACTCGCGCGCTTATCTTTCTCTCTCTCTCTCTCTCTCTCTCTCTCTTCGCAGCAGCAGCAGCAGCGCGACGTCGTGCGTATAGGGATTAAAGCGGCCGTGGAGGAGAAAAAGGGAAAACCAGTTTCGGCGACAGGTCTCTCTCTATAGACGTGTGTACGTATGCATACAGTGAGCATCGAGAGTCGATTTTACTCGATGCGCGACGTCCCAGCTCGGAGATTTTTCCGAGGATGATGTGTCGCAATACGGGCGTTTTTCGAAAGGTTTCTCTCACTTGGGTTACACCTGGATTTGGGTTTGTATCGATGGGATCGTGCGGACGTTGACTAATTGGACAAATCGTCGGCTTGCGCAAACGTCAGATGCTTATCTGCGCATCGGGTTGAATATCATTATTAAAACTGTAGGATTCAATAAAATACTCGCTTTACACGTTGATCGAAGCTTATCTCTCTAATATAAACTCGTAGAATATAATATGGAATAACACGAAGGTAAACAGACTAATCGGCTTAACATCGTGATCCCCGGCAACGTTATAATCTCCACGACCCCCCATTAAAGAATTAATTGGAGCCGAAAAAAAACTTTACGACCACTAGCTCCCATTGAAAAGTCTCTCTCTCTCTCCGTTCCACAGCTGCTGTAGTACAAAGCGAGCAAGAGAGAGAAAAAGCGAAAAGGCAAGCTAGCGAGGCTTAAAAGTTTGATTAGCATGAAAGTGCAGCTCGAGAGAGAGAGGCCGCGAATCGGAAAATAATCGATCGTCCCTCCCCCCCGCCGCTGTCTCGCTCACGCCTCATAAGCCTCGTGTAAAACTATATCGACAGAGCGCACCACCCGCACACCTGCGCGGAGAGAAAAGAAGTCTCCCATATATCGATAAAATTCCTCCATCCCCGCTGCCTATATACCTTTTTTCCTATCTCTCGCTGCTGAAGCTACTATACGGGGGGTTATTCACCCCCCGAAGCCGGTAATTGTTGTAAAAGCTCGCGCTGCGCGGGAGATATAAAACGCGAGAGAAAGAGGGTATAATAAAAAAAGGAAGAGCAGCAGCAGCAGCAGCAGCTCTAATTCGATGATGGACGAGCAGCCGATAAATTCCCCGAGAACAGGGTTATTGCACTACCCCTTTTCAAAGTGAGAAGAGGGGGGGGGGCTACTCGCGCGCTTTTGTTTTGCATTTTTAATGCCGAGCGAGCTTTTAATAATGAAGGCGGCGCGGCGGAGCGAGTGTAGCGCTGACGGAAATGTTTGGCGGCTGGTTTTATGGTTAATCGATTTAGAATGTCGGAGAGAGAGAGAGAGCGAGATTGTTTTATATTTAGATTGGCTGCGGTGCTCTCGCGGAAGAGAGAAAGAGAGGGCGTTAATATTTCTGGGATGAGCGCTTCTGCTGGCGGTGATCGAAGTGGTGCGGCTCTGTAAAATTTATAATGGAGAATTGATCGTTATTTTATTATCTATATACTCCCTCTCCCCGTCGGTATCTAAATTCCCATTATTAATTATCAGGATCAGCGATAAGAGCGCGCGGGAGAGTGAGTTCCGCTTGTGCTTTCCCAATAAATCGTGCTGGAAAGTACAACATACGAAGAAGAAACCTTGCATCTCGTTAAAAAAAAAAGTTAGCATCAACACGCAGCTTGCGGAGAGGAGGGAAACTAGGTCCTACTTACGTATACATCCATATGTATTCTTCGCGGCCCGGCTTCTTATTACCGCGCGACGCGCGCGCGCGCACACTTATAATGGCATTCTTCCTTCGGCGCGGTAACGCTCGCTCGCGCACAATGGCAATGACTCGTTCATCCGTTGTTGAAGAAGTAGCGAAGCACGGCGGCATCAGCGGCTCTGCTGTGCTGTTTCGTCGAGGGGGAACAAAAAGCGAGAAGGCCACCGAGTCCCTGCAGGAATAGGGTTAGTGTAGCATGTGCGCACGGCAGGTGTTTCGACGCCATGTTATATACTTGCCTGGGCCGTGGCGTCGTCGTTGCTGCCTGTGCTGTTTGCTATGGTTTAGGGTTACCCAAAGGCTCTTAATTAAACCGTGCAGCCGGTTAATTAGGCTGTGGGTGGTATAAGCTACTCTTTTTTGGCATAACTCGTATGACACTTTTTTTCCTTCGTTCCCGAGAAACGGAGATGCGGTGCGTGCGCTCGATGAGCGATGGAAAATTGATTAGGGCTTCGCGTGATTTTTTCTGCGTCGCGTGCGCTGCAAAGGGTGATGAGCCGCGCAGGAGTGTCTTTCTTTGTTCCGCGCTGTGTGTGACGAATGGCTATAGTTGCGATGACAACATTTCCAATTGGATTGCTTGGATTGTAATTCAAGCACACTCCTCGTCAAAGAGACGAGCACGCAGCTAGTTCCGAGAGTATAATCAAAAGAGAAGCGCGACAAAAAACCGTTACGCAGCCAGTTCGAAAAGCAGCATCAAAATATTCCCTCCTTCTCGAAGCGACAACAAGCGTTCCTCGGCCGCCTGAATAGGAAGCGAAGCGTGAATGGAAGAGAAGAAGAGAAGCATCGCGCGAGGAAGGTAAGGAGGGAGCGGCCCCCGCTAGAGGTGAAAAAACTACGAGAGATAGTACAAACGCGTGTACTACTCGCGTCGCGACGCCCTTCCAGATACCTACACATCGTAGTGGTCTCTCTCTCTCTCTCTCTCTCTCTCTCTCTCTCTCTCTCTCTCTCTCTCTCTGACGGGTATCCGCGCAATAGCAGCCGCTGGGGAGAGACGTAGAAGAATTCAGCGACTCTTCTCTCTCGCGCTTTTTTTCGAGAGTTTCTCATTGAAGGCACGTTCCTGCGCGCGCGCGAGAGTGTCTGCCATGGCAATGCTTTTAAGGCACGTGGCGCACACTGCTCTGTGTGGGGGGGAGAGAGAAGAAGCGCGCGAGTCGGCTGTGCGTTTTTTGCGCTGGTTTTTTAAATATACGTCTCTGGTATCGGCTGGTAGGATACTGCGAAGTATCCGTCGAGATTTTTCTATGGCACCGTCGTTGCTAAAAATAGTCGCTATCGAAAAAAATGCTCGCAAAGTGTCCAGCTCTAACAACAGCGAAGAGGAAGCTTCTCGGCGAGAGCTTTCCGCAATAGAAGCGCAAGCGTCTGATATACACCCGCTTCATCGTAATCTCTCAATCCGATCGGAGAGAGAGAGAGAGAGAGAGAGGAAGCTCGCGATTGCCCGCCGTCGTCGTTCCTCATCGTCAATCGCGCGAAAATCGTCTCTCTTTTTCTCCTCCACCTCTGCTCATTGTGCGCACTTAGGCTCTCTCGCTCGCCGCGACGTTAAACAGATAAGCATCGTCTGCGGGGTATTTACTCCACTTTCCACGTTACAGAAAGCCACTTTGAAACCTTGCTCCCGGGGACTGCTAATTGCTTGCTGCTATGCGTATAGCAAGTGAGCTTCCTCCAAATTCATTATACTATCCCATACAGCTTGCCTTTTTCGGTCTAATTGCGGTGCCTAGTGCCGGAGGATTATCGGATGGCTGTGAGATGTTAATTCTGATGGGCTGCGGAGGGGGGAAACGAGGGACTGTGGTTGGAGGCTTAGGATTAAACTTCTACGTAACGTAACGTTTTTGTGTGTCAGTAGAGTGGGAGATAGAGAGATAGAGAGAGAGAGGAGATTCTTTTGAAATTCTAATGCGCCGCTTGTATTATTACGCGTCATTTGGAGGAATTAAGGTAACGAATTACTGAGTTTACGCTTCCTCGTTATATCGCGGGAAGTCGTAATTCATCTTACGGCATCAAATTAACCATATAACTTCACGCGAGACACACGAAGAGAGAAATACGGTAAAAAGACCTGATTCGCGCAAAAAAGCTCGCTCGCAAGCGTGTACCATTCACCCGCGCGCAGGCGTATACCTTGTCACAATTCCTTTGTGTCTCCTCTTCTGCTTCGCGCGACTCTTATCTCCTGCTCCTCTTTGCTCTCGTCGTCCGCCGCGCGAGAGCAGCCGCACCACCGCCTCCGCGTCTGCATAACGGAAAAGATGACGAAGAAGAAGAACAGCACCTCTGCCGAAAACAATGGTCTGCTACAGTGGGGGCCAGTAGAGAGCTCGTTTGCGTAATGCGAAAAAGACGGGAACAATACCGCCGCGCGCCGAGAGTTTTTCCGTTCCGTTCGCGCTTCGATGCCCGGGAAACGCGAAATTACGAGCTCTCTTCTCGCTCCCTTTCGAAAGCACCGGCCTTCTCGCCTTTCCAGCAGCAGCAGCAGCCCTTCTCTCTTTCTCTTGGTATATCCGTTCTCGCGGAGAGAGAGAGAGAGAGAGAGAGAGAGAGAGAGAGACGAAACGCCGCGCGAAACAGGCACAAAGGCGAGCGAGAAAGAGCTGCGTTATTATGTGGAGAGCAGAGTGCGATGACTCTTTCTCTCGTGTGTGCAGCGGCTGCTGCTGGTGCTTGGTCATTCGATTATGATACGAGGACGGCTGAAATGGAGTCGGCGGGGCATTTTTGAATAATTACAAGGTACGCCGCTGCCGCACTCTGGCGATGAGGAATTTTCGCTGCCGATGTGTAATTTAATTGCGCTGATGCGTGCGGATTGAGCGGCTATTTTTTTTATCGAGAAGGCGTAGTATAAACGGTCCCATTATTTCAGCCACGAAACCGTCTCTCGCTCTTACCAAACTCCCCGGAGGATATCTCCATACGCTCCGCGGCGCGTAC
Organism: Nasonia vitripennis; assembly: GCF_009193385.2. Classification (NCBI taxonomy): domain Eukaryota; kingdom Metazoa; phylum Arthropoda; class Insecta; order Hymenoptera; family Pteromalidae; genus Nasonia; species Nasonia vitripennis. The sequence continues at coordinate 19,885,240 of NC_045759.1, read as the reverse complement.
AGTAACTCTCGCACGCAAAAAATCACGAACGCGGAACGCTCTTTCCTAATATCTCCGCAGCCGAACTTATGAGCGAAGAACAATGCGACGACGGGAACAAGCGACTCTCTCTCTCTCTCTAACAGCGCGAAATAAAGCGGAGCACAACACACGCTCGTCGCGTAACTTATAAAAAGGCGCAACGACTCCGCTGCAGTGTACACAGACAAAGAGAGAGAGCCGGCGAAAAAAATTTGTCGCCCCGACGATCGATTATGTAACGTCCGCGGGGAACTGCTGCTTCATTCTCGATTGGTTCGCTGCCGCCTCTTTCATCTTGGTGCTCCCGAGTGGCGAAATTTTTCTCTCGCTGCAGCGACGCGCTAATGAGATTACACTCGGCGGAAAGGGGATGGGGGGATCGAGAGACGTTTAATTTTTCTCGAGAGCGAAACGCGATCCGTCAGAGCGCAGAGTGGAAATTATTTTCGACGGCCCGTCTCTCGCGCGAACGAGGCTTTCAGGATTATTAGTCCTGCTAAATAATTCAACTGATGCTCGTTATCGCGCTCACACACACACACACACACACACACACACTGATTTATTTTGCAATTCAGATTTCAACGCGCACGCGTCTCGAAAATTCAGGTGTAATCCAATTCGAACATCAATTTCGCTCTCCTCGACGACATCTAATTCCATCGGCGAAAAGCTCGCTCCCGAATGACACGCGCGAGTAAACTTTACAGCCAATACAGTCCCCTAGAAATCTTGTATACACACATACACTCGCGCGTATATTTCTCTTTACGCCGTGTAGCTACAAGGACACCGGGAGGCGTGTTTCCTTAGGGGGACGACGTGGCGGCGGGCGTCAATTTCTGGCGCAATTTCACGGCAATTTCCTGATTGGAAGAATCGCTGCCTGCGACGAGAAAATGATTGCCCGACGCGCGTTCTTTCCAGGCAACGTAAACTCGATGATGCGGCGGATACATAGAGTGCAGCGACTGGGCGACCGAATCCTTCGGGACGACGTTTCCGCGGCAGCTTGTTTGTGTGCGACATTGTGTGAAAAGTGCAAGCTGATGGGATTTAAACGTACTTTTTTATATTGGATTCGCGAGAGGTTATCGCAGTTTCTTCGCTTCGCGTACGATTCCCCGGCGGATATTGGAAAGCGTGCGCATCGCGATATTTTCTCGAGAAACATATTTCGCGACGACACGCCTCGGGACTAGCAACTACTTCGAGTTCATTCAACGAGCGCGAATTCTCTTCCTGGCCGCAACTTCTCGCGTAATTCCTATCGACGGCCATAAGCATAGAGCAAAGGAGGAACCGGAAGCTAGCGAGAATTTATGCGCGCACACGCGCTCGACTCATTATGGCTCTAGACTCGACGACGGCGCGAATAATATTAATCGATCCCGATATCGCGGAACATTCCACGCGCGCTAACGTCCTTTCCCGAGAGAGAGAGAGAGAGAGAGAGAGAGCTTTCGACGCGCGGCCGTTTGGCGATAGAGTCCAGCCCCTGTTAGAATGATTGACGCTTTACGGTATACTGCCGCGCGTATTTTGGCCGCTTGGCGAAAGTGCTGATGTGGGATTGATTGGAAAGCTGCGCTTGATCGCGGCGCTTCGGGCTGATTGATTCGGTTGAAATGAAATTGAAATGATATTGTTGTCGAAACCGCGAGTTTTACTGTCTGTTATACGCGCGTGCCATGCCATTGAATTAAGCGAACCGATTAGAGCGCAAAGCTGAGAGTTATAGGCTATGCGCGACGATATAGTGCTAAATCTCCGCTCTACAAAGATAAGAAGAGATCAAAGGTTTCACACTTTATATAGCTCGTTGATGCTGAGGCTTTCTTTATGAAAATCATGACGTCATGGCGCGCCGATGACTTCATCTCTGCTCCAGAAGAAAGGAGGAGAGAGTGTTTAATATACAACGCGTTCGGATGCCCTCACGATTCGCAATTTTCCCCAACTCTCTCTGGGCTGACCCATTTAGCGAGATACGCACATCGTCGCCCCGAAGGCAACCCTTGCCCTCCTCGAGCGCGAGAGAGAAAAAATACGCAAATGCATCTCTCCTCTCTGCAACACAGCTACTGGGCCGTAATAGCATTCGGTCCTCGCTCTGCTGTGTCCGTTGATTAAAAACGTGCGATTGACGTGCTCTCTCCTCATCGCAGACATGCCAAATCTCGTCTCCCAACTTATAGTCGAATTTAATTAATTCGCTACTTTCGGGACCATGTATATCACGGAGAGTCCGCCTTATCAACGAGCGGATCCTTTTGTCAGGAAGTGCTTGTCCGTGAAAAGGTGTGTACGTGTGTTGTGCGAATGCCGGTTTCGCGCGGGGAAATGAAGTGATTTGGGTGACCGGGCTGTTTCATTGTTTTCGATGCAGTATAGGACGCGGTTTGATGGAATTGCAATTTCGGCCGACTGACTTCGTTCGAACGATTGCTTTTGTTGCGTAGCGTTTTATTTGTACTCGTCGCGTTCTTTTTTTGCATTTAATTTACCAGAGTACATACGCGGGAAAAAATTCTTCTCGTTTCATTCGGGTCTCTCGATTTGAATGTCATAAGTTCAAGAAGAGAAAGGGAACTTTCCCCCGTCGAAAAATTCCATCGGCTGAATTTTCGCATTTACTCTGGGATTAAAGCTCAACTTTTTCCCTCCCTGCAAACGAACTTTTCGGAGTCGCGCGCGAACGTCGAACCAAATTAAAACCCCGACCCGGGGTGTAGAGGTATAGACGAAAAGGGAGAGCTGAATAAAAGAAAGGCACGCCTACGAATGACTCCTGAACTTTAATCTAGGCGTCGGGGCGCGCGTTTTTTCTCGACAATCGTGCCGCGCGATTATACCGTTTTACACGAGCTCCGGTCGGGTATACATGTATATATGTATCCGACTGCATGTCTACCTACCTACCTACTGAAATAGGTGGACTGGGTCACGAACGCCTCGCTTTATATTCTCACTTTCGAGAGGATTTACTTTCGCTTGCGGCTTTGAGTTTATTTAGGCTGGGCGCACGAGCTTTTTTAAAAAGGAACTTATTATCTTTTGGTTTCAAAATTATCGAAACGGCGCAAAAACACATCGGTGTATTTTTAGTGAAACGAAACCGCACGAAGTCGTCGCATCGTTACGCAACCCTTATCGAAACAACTCTGCGTCGTCAGCAACGCCTGTGCATATCGCTTTCATTAAAAGCGCTGGCAAACGATGAAAAAAAAAGCGAAAATGACGCGGAACGCGTTGCATACGGAAAGACACGACCTCAGCCATCGCACAGCGATTATTAAAACCAAGCGTAAACGGGAGATGCTGATGAGGATATAGAGAAAAAAAAGCGCTGGACAAAAATAACACACAGCTTTCGTCGTTTTATCGAATTACTTTGTCAGGGCACTGCATTCCGTCCGACCCAAATAGCAGAGTATCAAGCAGCGATAATACACCGCAAACCTCTTCTTCTTCATCTTCTGCTCTGTATTTATCCGCCGCGTCAAAGAACTGCGGAACCTCCTTGTAACCCCTCGGCGACGACCCCGCAATCATTCCGCCGTTAAACTCCCACCGTTCGCTTCAACTCTTTCAGCACGTGGCGCATAATACTGCGGCTGCCGCGCTGCTGCTGCGAAAAAAAGGAGAGCCCCAGTCACATGGTTCATTGTCCCTGACAAAGCCGTGAAAAAAAAACAGGCGAGTTATCCGCAGTAAAAAAAAAAAAAGAAAGAAAGTCTCCCGTGGGAGACAGAGTGAGAGAGACTACTCGAGGACTGGCGCATAGAGCAAAAAAAAAAAAAAGATTATCGACGGCCCAGACAGACAGCGCGCACACTCGTGCATGCATCGCGTCGTCCGCAACAGAGGCCCTCGAGATAGCTCTCGTCGATTCTTTCGGGGAGAGCGAGTGTGTTGCGTACCTATGTGTGCGGGGAGGGTTGTGTGTCTGCGCGTTTAGCCCTCCCCATAGACTGCGGTGGCGGCAGCAGACTGTGCGCAGAATGGAAGGCGAAGCAGAAAGAGAGAGGATATATACATGCGACTTTCTGCTTATTGTTTTCGAACAGAAGCCATAGAGCCAACCGACGGCTGTGCGTTTCTTCTGCTAATGCTTTTGCATGTGTGTACACACTGCAGCGCGGCGGCTGTCGCTGGCGTATGGGGGTTTCTCTCTCTCTCTCTCTCTCTCTCTCTCTCTCTCTCTCTCTCTCTCTCTCTCTATGTTGCGGATCGGAAATCGTTAAGTCTCCCTGAGCTTTTTCTCTATACTCGGGGATAGGAAAATTTTTCATGCTTTTGAAAACTCGCCGCTGCTCTGTAAGCCAGTTTTTATAAATAAAAAAAGCTCTGAGCTCTCGTCGAACACAAAGCTCCGAACTTGGAAAGAACTTGGAACGCGTAACACCGCCTGCGTATACTTACGCGCGTATATAGTCTGTCTCACCGCAGAGTCGCGTGCGGCACTCCATTGTGCTCTCCGCGTCGTAGCAGGCGATGTGTGCGCAGTGCACGGCATGCAAGAGTCGCGCGCGTTGTTTCTGTGTGCATAGCTGGGCCGTGTGTACGTACGCAAATGAATTGCGCCTCGCAAGCACGTGGCGCTTCTCCAACTGCATGCAGCTGTCTATAGTCTCGTTGCTATAGGGATATACCTACAATTTGGGGATGTTGCGGTCGGCTGATGAGCAGGTTCGATTTTTCCCCGGATATTACACGTGATGTATGCGTCCAGCACCTGCAGCAGCGTTGGCTTGCTCTCTATTGTTTGCGCGAGTATACCTCGGGATATCGCGCGGGAATCGGAAGAGCTTTTTGGGTTAATTCGTATTATGGATGTATGCGTTACTGCGCGAGGGGGAAGTGCTCGGTTGTTGTTGGAGGAGGATCGAGTCAATTTCGGAGAGTACAGCGTTTGCTTTGATTAGTCGTTGTCTGCGGGAGTAAGAGCGAATATTGCAATAACGAGTGGCGCATATGTATTTTTGTTTACGGACCGGAAGCGCGTTATTTTAATGTCGCGTGCCTATAAGCCGGAGGGAAAGTAAAATGCTGCAGACACGTGCGCGCACAGGAACTGCGTTGTTGCCAGCTGAAGACGTATGTGCTGGTCGAGGTCTCTGCGTTTGATCGATATACTCGACGAGTTTTATCTTTATGGCATGTGTGAATTACCTTTTCCCAAAACTTTGCCGAATCGTACAAAAACATCCAATCGCTGTTGTTGTTTATGTTTCAGGTGAGGTAAGAAACCGTTCCGGAGTTTCGACCCCCCAGCAGCTGCGTGAGCTCGTCAGTCATGACTTTTGATCATTCCGATTTTCTAATTAAACCGTCCTATCGATCTCAACACACACACACAGCCTATACAACAAACTCGGGGGCTGACGCACGACGCGATCATCATCGGCGAAGATATAGAGAAAGGAAGAAGAGTGAGGCTCTCCACACGTCGAAAGTCGACACCGAAGCTTTAGCGGTGCTCCTCCGCGGCTATACGCGTCGATTATCCAAGAGAGAAAGAGCGGAGGTTATACACCCGCTTTATAGGCAGTAGCTGCGCGATCGATAGCTGTCTCTGTCGTTCGTTCGCCGACTGACGCTCTCGAGTCTATCCTCCTCTCGCGCGTTGTATACTGTGTGTAAAACCTGCGTGTGAAGAGACACGACGAGTCGAGCGTCAACTTGTCCGTCATTCGCAACGCTGCAGGTGTTGTTGGTGTTATTTTTTTTTTATTTGCCTTTGGAAATTGTTCGATATAGTTGATTGATGCGCGCGGTATAGAGGTTCTGTATTAAATTCAGAGAAGAAAACGCGCGGCCCAGTTGCGAGGCTGACAATGCGATATTTTCCGTCTTTAGAAAGTCTAATTGTGTCCCACTCGCGGGGAAAAATTGTCGTCTCACGTGTATTCCATATTTCAGCTGCTCTCATACGCCGAGAGCTGGCTATTATTGTCAATGACGCGAAGGCTCCGATAATTGTCGTTCGCCCGTGTACAATACGTCCAATAATCTCGATGTTCTCTAAAAGAGCCTCTCATTATTATCGTGCAATTTTTCCAAAGCCTCAAACGGGTCGAACATCTGTTCGGTACGTATGCTAGGAAGAAAAAGAAATTTCGCCGACCAAACACAGCAGTCCATCCAGCCTATCTATAACTGCGCTCTACTTCGTGTAGAATAAGACGCGTCGATTCAACGGGCCGGGCCGATATAGCTCACAGACACACACACACACACGCACACGATCTAATTTTACATAACGCCTCGAAACAATAATCAAGAGCTCGTTCGATTCACTCCCGTACATTGTCGAGCTATTTTCCCCCGGTATACAAAGCCGTCCCCTCGCAGTGCGCTCTCCGCGTAAATTGCTTCGTTGTGCAGATCACAGTGTACCGGGCTGCACACGTGCAGATACGCAACCGACGAGTCATTGCTCCTTTTTTTTTGCGTGGATATATCGACGGGCGACGTTAATTTGTATAGGGGTCGGTGACGGCGACGGGGATTCTGATTTTCTTGCGATGTGTTATTGGGTCCAGGGATGAGTGGTGATTTTGATTATGGCAATGATGAGGTGCGATTTCCAGACTCGTTTATCGGCGGTATAAGTGGGAGGAGGCTCGCGTGATGCGGTTTTCCCGAAATAGCTCTGCATCGATCTTTTTTCGCGATTGCGTTCCGGTTCGCAACTGATCTTACATTTGTGAGAGCATACAATAAACATTCCAGTTGCGTTTTTACTCGACACATGTTGCGCGAGCTTTAAACATTGAATTACGATTGTATTCCAATTGAGATCTGCGTATATGGAATGATTGCGCTCGTCGCTTAAATAATCAACATACATATTCAATCGTCTCTTTTATTATTGAATGTCGGTTTCGTATTACACTCCATTGACTGTTTCGTCTATCTTCTTATTTGTCGTCTGCTTGGCTGATTACGCGCAACTAGAAAATGCGTGTTTCCGTTGTGTGTTACAAGCGCATGTTTCGCGATAAACAAAAGCGTCATCGCTTGCTGTACGTAGACGATAGTTGAAAATACTCGCGATGGAACATTTCGTGCTGTTGGGAAAAGTTATGTAGCGAAGACTTTGCGTTCGATAGTTTAGTGCGTGATAATAGAAAATAATTAGGCTTGATTATACGGTGAGAAAGTGAAACTTGTTTTTACGACTTTTAGCGTGTGTTCATCGACTTAGACCGGGCAATAAAAGATTTTCCAACAATGTGCAATTCATCTGGGTTTCCATGAATTATACATGGCTTTTTTATTGCAATTAGAGCAATTAAAATGTGTTCAACGCTCGTACATCAATCCCATTTGGCAGACTTGCCTTTCCATCATAAAGTATGTAATTCCAATCCAAACATGCACCCTCCAAGAAAAACAAAATCCGATCCACCCCAAAAACTTTGTTCCAGCAGCATAAAAGTTCCGAAACTTTCTATAATTAAATATACGCAGCAGCTCGTGTACACAGCACTCGACGTCTTCTCTCTCTTTCTCTCTCTCTCGGCGCATTATCACATCTGGAACGCGTATGAGCACATGCACAGGGGGAAAAGAGCGCAATAACGCGGACGTGCATTTATATATGAGAACTATCCCACGAGTGATCCCCATACACTCTCTCTCTCTCTCTCTCTCTCTCTCTCTCTCTCTCTCTCTCTCTCTCTCTCTCTCGCGTCGATGCTTTTCTGGAGAAAAGCCGGCGCTCATTACGCGCATTGAATCCACCGCCGCTTCTGCTTTTCCTGCGCTACACACAACAAGTGCCCCATAGCCCTATATATGTGCGACTGTAATTATTCCCATTCTCCATGTGTGTGTACCGCTGCTGCTTTGTCGTAACGCGTTTGTTGCGAGATGTGGAGAGGATCGCGAGATGGGTTGTGATGCGTATGGATTTTTTTCCGCGCTCTTTGTTTTGACTCGCGAGAGGTGACGGGGTCTTCTTTGTATATATTCGGAGCAATTTTATTGTTCGCCGGAGAAAGTTTCGAGCGCTCCGGTTTTCAGAGGTATTTTTCGACACGTACGTTGCATTCAGGAGAGACTTTTGAAAATTATTTTCATTCCCCTAAAAAAGAAAGCAGCTCCTCTCGGCTGCAGCATGCTCAGAACGCCGCGCCGTCGAAATTTTCCCGAGCACATAATTACACGGCTGCACGCCGTCGCACCTCGAGAATTCTAATACCATTACGCCCTTCGCACACACCTGCCCTCTATCTCCCTCTCGCTCTCTTTCTCTCAGCGCCTAATAACTCAGCCGTGATAAAAGACGCCGGTGTAGGCGGCTTATAATTAAAGGCGCGATCTCATATTTGCATTCCTTTTTATTTTTCGCCCCTTTCGCTTTTTTCCCTACAGCATGTATATAAGAGATTCTGAAGAGTCTTCTGTGTGTAAGGCGCTTTCGGCTTCCTTAACTCGCGACGGTATCTTGCGGTGAGAGGACGAGAGGGAGGGAGAGTGAGATGACGGTGTCTAGCCGACGTCGTCCTGATAACGATGGGACGCGCGTTTTCTTTGGCGGTGCTTCGCTTCTCCGCTTTTTCCGGGCTTTCTGATTAGACGCAGCTTTCCTCGTCTTGTTCCGAGAGCCGACACAGATGACACAGATTAAACTTGTCTGGCCTCTCCCTCTCTCTCTCTCTCTCTCTCTTTTTCCGACTCGTAAAACATCGCCGCGACGATTACTCAGTCGGATAATTGTTTACTCGAAAAGCGACCTCCTCGAGACAATAAGGCACGCCTCGAAATTCCTTCCTGAAAACTTCCCCCAAAATTCAGCTGAAGACACTTCCTCCTCCAGTCTCCGGTATAACAAGAGCACACGGCGACGCGATTATCCTGCGGCGAGAGCAGCTCGACAGAGAGAGTACAGATCGAGATAAGCCAAGGCGTCTCGAGAGCCACTGCTGCGTGCACTTGTTCCTCCGTCCTGAAGAAGCGAGATTTTTATCGCGAAAATCCTGCGGCATACGGGCTATACTGCACTCCGTCGTTTTTATTATGTCCTCCGCAAGGTGCGGGCGCCGCTTATCTCTCAGCGCGCGCTATACTACCTGAATTTGTTCACTTTGCGCGGCGCGACGAGAGCGAACTCGAGTGGAGGAAGCTGCGCGAATATTTCAAGTGTGTTCGCTCTGAATTAAACGCGCCCCGGCTGAAAATAACGAGCGCAGGAACGCCGTTAAGATAAATTCCCTTTGGAAAAAAAGCAACTCGACAATACACCATTGTGCGCGGTGGAATTCTGCAACGGAACGTTTATTAAATCCGACAAAGAATTCGATACCTCGCTATACAGCTCTGAAATCGAATCAATTTGTCGTTACATAAAAGCAGTACGTATACACGGCTCGCTCGCGACAAAAGCTCTCTCGACCTGATTTTTTTCATCGCCTTGTAATAAGCGTAATTCCACACAGCGTGAAATAACCGGCGCAAAAAGTTTTAGTTTACCGTTCGTTATGAACTGCACATACACAGCTCTGTTATTAGTCGAGGGAGTCCGCGGAGCGGCAAAAATTATCGACTATGACGGAGAGCGAAGAGCAGCAGCAGCCTTGCTTGCGCGGCAAAGTCAAATTAATAGAATGTCATGAAAAAATCAAAGCGAGCGCGACGCGCCGGAGTAGGGGACGACGATCATGCACCGCTTAATGAGGATGTACTCGCGTAACGGCATTGATCGCGTTATATTGTGCAGGCTTCGATTTTTCGTTCCTTTATACACGCGATACGGACAGTGCAGATGCGGTTAAACGCCGTGTTTTTGCTTTCTCCAATAACACGGCCGAACGACGCAATCCTTACAGCTATCGCGGGATCCTCTGGGGAAGAGCGAATCCGACATTTGAATATATAATCCCGCACAGCACATCCCACGCGCGCTCTAAATCAGCTTACGCAACGGTTCCTCAAGGCTCCTCTCCTGTAAACGGCCCACTCCGCGCACGCACAAAAAAGCTGAAAAACAACAGCGGCTCTAAACGCTCTGAAAATCCTTGACTGAGCGGACAATGCAGCAGTTGCATTATCTTCCTGCGCCTATTGATACAGCCGTAAGAGTCCAATCCGTTAGTTCCGGTTCCATCCAGTGCGCAGGAGTTCTGTTGTTGCGCCGCTCTTTCCATGGAAGACGCGTGCCGCGTGGTGCATCGTCGTCACGGCCGAGGGCCGATCTAGACGCCGCTGCTCTCTTACGAAGTCAGCTCTTGCGATTCTGGAACTTTTTTGCGCTTGGGAAAATTCGGAAAATTGATGTTTTCTGCGCATTTTATTCGCTGCAGCGTTTATTTTTTAAGGTCGAAACGACGCATGTCGCGATAAAAATAATCTCGAACGAGCGTATAAACATTTCCGCTATTGTTCGGCATGAAAATTCGGCTTATGCGTTAAATCGTCTCTCCCGCGAGCCGCAACGAAAAAACAAACTCTTTTAAATCCGACGTGAACTAAAAGGTCATTTTGCACCGAGACAATGCGCGCGACATCGGGCTTGTTATACGCTACCTGCACGAAAAAAAGCATTTACAATTTTTATTTTCGTCAAAACAATGAAATTACGCCCGTCCTTCCGTCGCAGCGCAACAAGGGCAGCGTACGACGACTCGACACAATGCCAAATTGATAAAACTGCGCGTCGCCGGAAGTTACTTCATATCTGTATCGCACTGTAGCGCGGAATTAAAAGAGACATTATCAAGAGATAGACGCGACTCGCGCGACGCACTTGACCGAATCGCGATCAGCTCTTTTTTCCGCCAAAAGCTTCCGCGTCGTCGCGGGGCGATGTAATCTATTCGATATTCAAAGCGTCTTCTTTTTTTTCTGCTCTGCGAGCGCGCTGTTATAACAGTGGAGTTTTTGTACGGAATTTTGTTCGCCTGATACCATATGGAGGCACTGAATTTCCGGATGCCAAGGATGAACACGTCATGCGATGATTTGTTTTTTATAATCATCGGGGATTACATTGCGGCTAATTGATTGCGGTGTATTACGCTGGAATCCGCGGCTGAGTCAGAGCCTTCGTGTTTCGTTTTAGACGAGCTGCTGTCTGCAGGCGGAGATGACGCTCGAAAAACAATAGAATTATATCCTCTTCGCCTAAAAATATGCAAAGCCTCCAGCTCTATTTCCGTACGTCCGGCGGCGAACCTCATCGATGGATAATCGACTCTTACTCCCACATCTTTTTTTTTCGAGCACGACGATCTCGCTCCGTAAAAAATATGCGCCTCGGGAGAGCACGTGTGCGTCTCCCGAATCAGATTCGTGTCATCGGTAAAAATACCTCGCGAGAGAACTGCAGCAGCCCGCCGACGCTGCATAGAGAAGTAGACACTGACTGGGTGCTTCACCTACTTATTTCTGGGCGAATGAATAGCCTTTTTGCCGCGGACTCGAGCGCGCTCTTTAATTTTTCAGCCCAATGTCACTCGGGACTCATTATTTCCCAGGAGAGAGGTGAGGAGCGTGCCCCTGGGACGTCGCGGCGATTTTCGCGTGTGTGAACAGAGAGAGTTTTTTTTTAGACGAATTGCCGCGAGTCACGGGCTTTGAGGAAAAGAGCTTTTGATTTTGAGTTTCCACGGGCGATTGAAGAGCGAAAGTGGCCTAGTATATATAGTGAGCTAGCGGAAAGGTTGCGTTACCGTATCTCGGGCTTTTTTTGCTGCTCTAGTTAGTCGGTCGTTGTATCGTCCGCGTGCGTTCGCAGATTTTGTATACAATGAAAATTCAAATGAATATGCGCCGCGCGGCGTTTAGCCTGAAGAGCTCCGTTTACGTAACTGCGAATCGACGAGGCTATTACGAATTGTTTAACACCATAAAGATAAAAATAAAAGAAGAAACAAGTCGGCTTCATCCATCACGCGCTCAAAGCTCGCACTTTCCCAACCAGCCTGAAAAGCCATCCTTTAATTCCCCCGCAGCCACTCAGACTTCCTCTCTCTCCTCTAACAGCAGCGGCGGCAGCAAAGTGCACCTTTGAAAAATAGCCGGTTAATCGAGAAAAATTGCTGGGCAGCTCTCGCGCGTGAATCTTCCCGTGCGGCTAAGTAGCCGCGAGTGTAATAGCGTTCGTTCATCCGATCGATCGCCGGCTCTCTTCATAATTCAAACACACACACACACACATCCATCCCTCTCTTCGCCGAGAGATCTCTCGCAGCCCCTCGCCCCGGCGTCAACTTTCCGTACATGCAGCCAGGGGTTATGGTCCCCTGCAACCACACGCCGCGACGTCTGCTCTAGTATCGATTGCGCAAAATTCGCGCGCGCCCGTTTATAAGCGACTACTACTGCGGCGACGGTGTTCGCTTTGCGTATAAATAGAACATGGTGCGGCTCTACTGTGTTTGGGACGTCGAACTATACGCGAGAGAGTCGCGCGCGCGCGGCCATCAAAGCGGACGTCGAAGTTTGGAGAGAGAACCTGCTGCTTCGATTATCCCGGCGACGACGGCTGTGCTGATGTCGATTTCGATGCTGGTTGGTTTGAGGTTTCGCTCTCGGGAATGTGCATGAAAGGGACAAGGGAGGAGGAATTTGATTGGAATGAAGCGAGGTGAAGAGGTGCGAGGTTTGCGCGGATGAGGAAAAGTCTTATGATTTATGGCTTTAATTAAAAGATCTATGGTACTGCGAGAATGTTTGAGAGCTTTGAACCGCCAGATCCTTGGGGTTTAATGTTTTCAAGGAGGAAAGCGTTTAAACTTTGGAATTTCGCTTCTTCTGTATCTTTAAAAAGTTAAACTGCCATATACTAAAATGCGAATCCTTAATGGTCGATATCAAATCAGATTAGCCTCACTTATAATATACACTCATTAGAAATATCGATAGCAGCACAGCACCTCGCGAGGAGAGTCACTATGGGTTAGGCGCATGCGAGGTTAACGTCCTTATACTCGATACGATTTACATAAACGCACGTCAATCGCGTTGGGGCTACCCTAGACGTTTGAAAAAAACATCGTCGCCACCGTTTTACGCGTTCTCACGTAATCGACACCGAAATAAATGCTTTTTTGCGAAATTCAATTATTCGCGGCGATTCATCAGACAATCCTCATCGATTTTTCATTAAGATGAAATGACGAAATACCTTAAGCAAACTTGACCGCTTTTCTTCGCTCGAATATAAAAAAACTTCGCTACTCTTTCTCTCACCTCGCGCTCTGCAGTCGCGAGGAATAATTGATTCGGCCTTCGGTTAAAAACAGCGCCACTCGTATACCAATTGATTTTTTTAGATATCTCTAAGCAGACCCTGTGTGTCTAGGAATTGATCGATCTCACACGAAGCAGCTCTCGATGAAACGCCGTTCCATCACTCAAAATTTTCTCCCCATCGATCAAACGAGAGCCTCCGTACCTTCAAGAGAAAACAGATTTATACCTATTCGAAGCTTCAATTTTCAATTTTAAGGATAATACTCGAAAAGCTAATTTCCAAAGAGAAAGCAGCTCGTATACTCGTAAAAATCGTGATCGAGCAGCGCCACTAAAACAGCAGGATTAATCGTCCAGTAAAAAGTCGGTGTAAACAGCCGTATCACCAGCGAGCAGCGTCATAAAGCATCCGTTCATAAAAATCTCTCGAAGAATCGTATAATCCTCGAGAGAGTGAGCCAAACGGCTGTAGCTGATAAGACGAAGAAGCGAGGAGCGCGTCGCACGCGCGATCAATCAAAAGATCGGAAGCCCGCGTTTACCGGCACGCGTCTAACAGTTCCACTCGGTCAACGCGCGTTTATGCGCTTCGCGCAGCTGCAGCCGACATGCGCGTGCGTGTCTCCGCGTATGGCGTCGATGATGAGTTGCGTCATTTTTTTTACGACTCGTGAAAGTATCGACGGCGTATCCGTGCTCGGAGACTCGTTTGCGGTCGTTTGTTTGGCAAATACACGGGGTGAAGTTTTTTTTTTGAAAACGTGACATGTTTATTGATCTATGCGGGTGTGCGGATGAAATTTTTCGCTTCGTTACGAGAGAAAACAGAAACTAGCGCAAAGGAAGAATCGAACTTCGATCGTCGAAAGCGTCCATAGAGACAGAATCGCCGATCGAGCGGAAGAGATAGTCGTCGCGCACGTATACGTTTATAGAGAGAAGTCTCTTGCGCGCGTCCTATACTCAAATTCAACCAAGGCCGAGGCTGCGAGTTCACGTATATCGGCCCGCGACCTCGACTCGTCTTCGCTCGTGTCCGGCGGAGACACGACGCGCGATAATAGTGGCGAAACTTATATCGGGGGCCGTCGCTCTTTTCGACTCCAGTTTCTATTGGACATAGTTCGAATAATTATTATACGCATAAGAAAACGTTTTCACAAGATCGGCGTCTCTCCTATACTCCCTTCGACGTATACGCCAGGTTCTCGCTCGCGCACGCGCGGATAAATGCACAGCCCTCGGTATACCATATACTCTCTGTCCCGCTGCATACGCTACTGCAGGTGACGTCACCTATATTCAAGGTCGGCTGATGAACTCGCTCCTCCTCCTTAAGCTTCTCCTGCGTGCCGCGAGTACCGGCTATCCTCTTTCATTATATGCACTAGTAGCATTTTTCCGAATTTCCAGGCCTTTTTATTCGACTTTGCCGCAAGAGCTCGCGTGCGCGGAGTGTGTAAGGTTCTTTTTACGCCGCTCTGAGTTTTCCTTAATTAGTGCGAGAGCGTGGCTACCGCTTCCGTATATCTTCGTTTGATTCGTCGCTCGCGAGCGGCGCTTCTTTATTTCTGGTATATAATTGGATGGAGATTCTCGGTTTCCGTCGTGTGTACTGCGAGTTTTTGAAAATTCAGGCGAGACAGCCGCTCGCGAGCCTGATTTGCATGCGTGCGCCCAGAGTGTTTGGAAGCTTGAAATTATTTATTTATGCGACGTTTTTGTCTACTACACTGTATTACGCGAAACGTGACCTACTGCGCAGTGAGAGCCGATAACTAATACACTATACGTTCGCGTTTACCAAACTATAGGATACGTTCAGTGCACGCTTTGCTAGCCCGTAATTTTTGTAAAATGCACGCTAAAAGCATAGCGCAGATCGATACCGTCGCAGGCCGATCGTTGATTCTAAAAATTCGCACCTTATCCCCCTCACTTTTATAGTGTAAACACACGCTGCATTTTTCAGCGCGACTCTCCGTACAACGTTTAATTTCTTTCTTTCCAGCCGAGCACACACTGTCCTAAACACAATTTAAACCAAGCCGCGGCTCGACAAACGAGAAAGCTGGCCCTGCAATCAGCCCGCATTTAATTTACCCTCTTCTCTAAACCTGCGCCCTGCACCCCCTCGCGCTAATTAACTCGCTCTACTCTCGAGCTATACACTACACTCTGCTGCTGCAGAAATATAACGCTAAAGCGAGACAAAAAAGAGAGAGAGTGTGTATATATATATGTGTGTGTGTGTAAGCGTGGCAAACAAAGAAAAGCGCTGAAAAGGCCCTTGCGTTTTTTCTCATTTCAGGCGATTGCCGCTTGCGATGTGAAAAGCCGCTGCTCTCCGCAGAGCGCGGCCGGGGCAATATGCAACCTCGACGACTGCCGCTGTCAGCGCTGCTGGTGCCCTTCTCCTGAGCTCGACCTGCTGTAATAATCGGAACGCGATGATCCAGTAGCCGATTGTTGAAAAGAGCCGAGCCAGAGAGAGAAGCTTCTGTCGCAGAGTCGACGAGGAAAATTCCGAAGGAGAAGAAGAAGAAGTGAAATTATGACGGAGTATCTGGATCCGCACTTTATACGGGCGCTCTGCCGCGATCCGGAAAGGCGTACGCTTCAGGTAAGCTTCATATACATACACGTGTGTGTGTGTGTGTGTGTGTGTGTGTCTGTGACGTGAGTTGGAGAGAAAAACGCGAGAGGAGGCTGCGAAAGGTGAAAGCGAGTGAATGAAATGCGCGCCGCGGGTATATATAGGGAGCTCTTCTTCGTCTTTTTGCTGCAGCTCGTCTGCCGAGTTTTCCGCCCGTCTGTCTGTTTGTTCGCGGATATGCTGTATCAGCTCTCGAGTGCACGAATTTTCGGCGGAGTGCAGGCAAACTCGAATGTAATTTTTCGCGATAAGGAACTTTGCAAGTAGAGCAAACATCGGTGCCCGATCCCTCGGGGCGAAAAAAAGAAGAGAGAGGGAGAGGAGCATTCCAGGCAATCTCGCGAGAAGATCAGGCTCGGCGCGTCAGTCCCGATGGCCGACAGGTGACTCGCGCTGCTACAGAGAGAGCAGTGAATGAAAAATCACGCGCGCGGATGTGCAGAAGAGAGAGAGAGAGAGTGAGCGCTTGAGAGAAGGAGAATAGAGGGACGTGAGAAAGAGAAGGACCGTGCGCGTGATCCAGTTCAGTACGACCCACGCGTCTTTCGTTTTAAAATGGGACCGCGCGAAATTCTTTGTTTTTTCAGCCTTCCGGATCATCGTCGTCGTGTGTGGGACACGATTTGATTTATCTCAGCTCGGATTTGTCGTTATGAGTTATTAAGGCCGCGAGCGCACCAATTACGCCGATGTGTATACCAGTATTGTAAAAAGTCCTCGTTTTGCAAAATCGATCTCTCGGATTCCACATGAGTCAGCCGCGAAGAAGCGCGCGAGGGGAGAAGTCGAGTTTAGGCGCGAAACGTCGTCGCGCGACCAGTTTCTTCTATCCCCCTCAAGGTCGTCCAGTGGCGCGAGTTGCAGCAGCTTCCCCCGATACGCATCTGCGAGCAGCTCGAACAAAGGCGTCGCGCCGCGCGTGTTTTGTAACGGAGATCGGACGCCGATTTTATCTCGGCTCTGATAAGCCCGACAACGATGTATCGATCTCGGCTGCCGAAGAAGTAGGTTGCGGAGACGAATCCCGACGACGCGCTGTGTATTAAAGTGAAAGATTCGATTGAGCCCATCAAGCTGGTTCCCGGTAAGATTTCGTGCGGTCGCCGGTAATATTAGATTCATTGAAGTTCGTTAAATTTTGAGGATCTCGGCGGCGCGACTGACTCACCGGGCGCTTTTGGCATTGCGGTCTATTTTAGAGGGAGAACCGCAGTCGATATGCGGTACAGGATCATCGCGAAAATATTCGACGAAATCAAATCTAGCAGCGCGCTCTATTCCCATCCTTTCCGCGCTCCATCTCTCTTTCTCGGCCTCTTTGTCAACCGCTCGCCGGTTGTACAATAAACTCGACGACGACTGCGCGCCGTCGGCATAGCCGTTATGAGCCCAACGGCTGCACTTTGCTTTCGATCGCTCGGTTTTTCGCACGCGACGTCGCGTGACGACAATTCGCTCCTATACACTGCTCCCGATGCTCCTTTGTAGGGGACTTCTTCCTCGCTGTATATAGCCATTCGTGCGCGGTGTTGTTTTTTTTCTTCGGTTTTTTCGTTCTGCTAGAGTGTCTCTCTGCGTACTTCGAGGGAGTGAATTTGCTGGATGCAGGTATAGGGTATGTGACGTGTGCGTATGAAAGTTTTGAAGAGAACCCTTGGAAGAGTGTTTAATTAGGTTCGGAGTAGAATGGCGATATCGACGGGCGAATCTTCATTATCGCGGGAAAAAAAATTCACGCGCGAGAAAAGAGTCGATCGACGTCGTCGCGCGAACAATGCCTCGCGATGAGAAGAAAAAAGAGAAAATCCGGTGGCATTAATGAATGCCGAGAGAGACACCTTAACAAGGCGTCGACTTGATTACTCTGCGGAAGAGCGAGAAAATAAGGGATTTCGCTGTGATTGAAATTGATCGAAGCCGAAGATTTGCGTAGGTTGGATTCTTAAAAA
This sequence comes from Nasonia vitripennis, assembly GCF_009193385.2. Lineage (NCBI taxonomy): Eukaryota > Metazoa > Arthropoda > Insecta > Hymenoptera > Pteromalidae > Nasonia > Nasonia vitripennis. The sequence goes on along the minus strand of NC_045759.1, from coordinate 19,867,408 downwards.
CTGCCCGTTCACCGAGTTCCAATTCGGGAGCTCGAACAATTAGCCAGTAGTAGTTTCGTCAAGCGTAATTTTTTCCTCTCTCCTTTCTCTCGCAGGATCTCCAGTTCATTTACTACGGCCTGCTCGGTCTGGAGGCGCTTCGACCCTGCAGGGACTCGGTGCTGCGCGGCCTCTGCAAGACTGTGCGCTACGAGAGACACCATGCCAACCACGTGCTCTACTAGTAAGTACTAACGACCTCTTTCTTGTCTCGACTTTTTCTTCGCCGACGAGGCTACTTTTTCTCGGGAGATATGACTAAACGAATGGCTTATCTCTGTGGATGCGCAGAGTCGAGAGGGTTAAAAACGAATGAGCCTGAACTTGAACGCTCTTGACTCTTCGTTATCGCTCTTGCTCTGTGTACGGCCGACAATGATGTGGATACACGGAAAAATGATACGAGTCATGCGATGTATCTAGTATACCTGGCTTCCATCAAGTGATTTCGTAATGTCTCTCTCACTTAATAAAGATGCAAGTGTCCGACACTCGAGACACGTGTACAGCGACTGCTCCGCACTTGTCGGAAAGATTTTTCAGTGGAAAACGCGTCGTCTAATTACAGCCAACTGGCCGAGATGCCTTACGTAAACAAATATACGGGAAGATTTGAAACGCCTAATGATACCTCCTTAAGCCGCGAGGCGGTTGCGAGAAAAAAAAGTAGAAACTCTCCTCCGACTCCCACACACGACGTCATAGCAGTTCGCTTTTTTAGCGAAGGTTCTCATGACAGAAGCGATTATACGGGCTTATGTAAGAGAGATCTTCGACCGTCGCGGTTGTATTAGGCGAGAGAAAAAAATTTCCTGTACGTCATCGTTTGCTTTTCACTCGCGCTCTCGCTTATATAGTATAGTTGCAGCAGCGCAGCTAGAGACGAAATTTTCAGTGCATCGAGTAACGCCTCCTCGCGATGAAGCATAGCTTTTTTGCCTGGTGGCTTATCTTAATTGGAAGCGTCGGACAATGAGATTTTCAATAACTGTATACGCAGATGATTAAAAACCGTGTAGTAGTACCGTTGCCCATAATCTTGTAATTCCCGATGAGAGACGTTGTGCAACGTGCTGTGAACTGGTATAAAATTTGTCGGCAAACAAGATCGTCAAGCTTTCCTCGTCCAAATATACACCGCGACGCACGATTATCCGTGAATTCTTCATCCTGCAGCGGAGGCAACATCTTCGCAAACACGAGCGCGATAATTTTAAACTCGGACGCGTCGAAAACAAACAGACGGACAGCGCGACACGACCAGGCAGACAGGGAGGCGTATCAAAACGAAAACGCACGTGGTCGCGAGGCGCCAAAATACCGGCCTGCGCACGAGACGCCGCGAGAAGTAGATGCGAACCGGCTGTGGTAAGACGCGAGTGAGAGCTAGGTTGATCGCGGAAGGACGTTCAGGAATCCGCTTTACCGACTGTGGAGGCTGCTGTTTTACCTTGAGCCGATGCGCGCGGGAGTGAAGGTTTACAACTTATTATCAAGTGTTTTTTATTTATTATCGATTCATTCTTTAGAAACTTTGCGTTTGTCGAATCATTCTTCCGCGATTCCTCGATACGGATGCAAAAACAGAATACCTTACCGACTCCGGGTACCAGCGCCACATCGATCTCTGTGCTTCCCCCGAAGATGTCGCTAACCAAGTCGAAAGTCCGAACCTTCACGAAAGGTCCCGCTGGAGAATTCCAGAAAAGCCTCCGGACCGTAATCTCGCCCTTCGAAACCCACATACATCCGAATCCATCGCAAAGCACTTCAGCCTCATCCTCTTATCCTCGCGCTCCCCAATGAGAATTCCTTAAAAGTGACTCAGGTCGCGGCGAATTTCTCGGAAGTCTCTCTCTCACTCGCGTCTGCTGTATAAGGCCGTCGTCGGTCTGCGTCTGCTCCGCTCCACCGTCTGCGTATATGATATTGCAAGAAACTGCCCGAGCTTCCGGCTTTGCCGTGTGTACACACAGCGGCCAAGTGCGCGCGCGTAACGGCTCGCGTTCCTCCCATTACGCGGAAACGCGGGATGTGCGCGCTGATGGCTGTATATGATGATGATGAGGACGATGGGCGGGGGAGGTGGATTCCGAATTCTCGAGCGTGGACGTCACGGCCGCTGACGGAGGAGAGGACGTCCGGCGGGGGATGATTGCGTGGTATCGATGCTGGGGGAGTAATGAGTTTTCCTTGCCGCTGAGGGGATAATTTGCTCCAAGACGTGTATAGCGCTTTCCGTGTATCCACAGATGACGCTCCGTACCGAGAATCGTATTTATATAGAGATAACGATAAGGACTCCTGTGCATAACTATGTATTCACAATTTGCAGCACTGGCGAGCTGGCCACCAGCTGGTACATCCTGCTGTCGGGCTCCGTCTTCATCGACGGCTCCATGTTCCTGCCCCGGTCAAGGTAAGTCATGCGTTTTACGACAATTTGAATACAATGCTGACGCGAACCAGTGCCTCCTCGAGAGAACCATAACCACGGCGACTGCACACGCCATCGTAAAGAAGAGAAGAAAAAAGCAAACAAACGAAAGCGGCAAATAGATTAATAAGCCGGGGAAAATCGGGAGCTGAACCGTCCGTAAGACTTCCGGCTGTCGATTTTTATGGCCCACTTAAAACGCTGCGCTGATTGCGTTGCGTTCGTGTACACATGAGAGCGAGGAGAATTTCTCTCCATAGAGAGATAAACGATTCCAGGAAGACCCGCGCGTTTAACGCGTACCTGACGATGTTGCCCGCACAAGGACTCAGCCCTGATTTTGACGCTTTATTCTCGCGTCCTTCCGTCCAGTGTCGTCCTCGAGGCGCCAACCACATAGTGTGTGTATGCGGCTATGTGCGCGATGCAGTCATGCTCGGAATCGCAAATCCTGGGGATGACAGATAAGTGAGGCCGTGTGCGCTTGCCGGCATACGAATGGCCCGTATCAGCTGCACCGCAGCCGTGGGCTCTTGCGCGCTGATCGTAGGTCGCGTTTGCGGCGTTGTTTGCGTTTCGCAGACAAAGGGATTTTTGTCGGTTGGATTATATCTATTCACGCTGATTATTCTGAAATAATTTATTTTAATCCGCAAGCTCTCTCTCTCTCTCTCTCTCTCAAGGGCAAAAAGCCTCGCTTCCTCCTTCCCTCTCATCCAGAGCCGCGAATACAAACAGCCCCCTAATCGTCCCGGCGTCTAATGCTCGCCATAGCCTCTCGTCGTTACTCAGAGGCCAGGCTGCTATATAGTACATATAGGAATGCGGCTGCGCCGGTGCTTTACGAGCGCCGCACGGATTTTACGGGCGCTTGGCGAAAAAGCTGCGCGCACACGAGTCGTATAATGCCGCGCTTGAGCCAAAGAAGAAGAAGAAGAAGACACGAGGTGGTCGTCCTTTTTTTTTTCAAGCTCGACAAGGCAAGATCTAGAGAAGACACGGGGGTGGTGCCGAGTTGTAAATATTTATCGGCGCACGGAAGGAATTTTAGCGCGCGCGGCTCCGTTTTTATAGTCGCATAGGAGCTGCGAGCGCGGGCTCTTTTGAGGAGGGAGTGAGATGTTAGGATCGATGCTCGCGCTTGTTTCTATTACTCTGTGCGCTTCGGAATAGTTGCGCCGGTTTATGGGCCGGCGGAGAGAATTATCGGCGCAGAATGAGGAAGTGGGTGTCGGCGGGGGAGAATGGAGCGAATGTTTTGCTGCTATACCTATATTGATTCGAGCGAATGAAGACACGGTGAACGAAATATTGTTTAAACGCATTTTTCCCGCAGTATCTCGCGCAAAAGCGTATTACAGTTTCGCGAACAAAAAGGCAGCTCTTTGAAAATTCTAAAAGGCAAAATCCCTTTGTTGGCCCAAAAAGCTTCCTTTCCGCGTTGCATGAAATAAACAATGGCAGGCTTGCATGTACTGCGCGCTAATAATTCATCCAAACTCGCCGGATCGCACGTAGTCGTTCGAAATTTCTATTTCCAACCCACGGCGAACAAGTGGGTCACTCGCGCGATATATACCTAGAGCATCGCCGCAGCACCATCAAAGGAGCTGACGAGAGAAAAAACGTTCGCGGATGCAAAAACTTTTCTTCGACGTCCGAATATATGCGCGAAAGAGAAAGGCTAGAGTATCGGTTCTCGAAATTTTGAGCGGATCGCTCGAATAGCTCTATATCGAGAGCAAAGTAATATAATCCGGGTGAATCGAATGAGAATTTTCGAAAAATTTGCAAACTAATCAGCGATTTCCGATAGCGAACTTTTTCCGCTTATTCGCCTGCTGCACGTATCTTTATCGGTTCTGCAAAGCTTCCGTCCACCCACGCTGGCATCTCATCTCCGACTGCAACGCTAAACTGACATAACTCTGCGCGTATGCAAAAGTGCGGGGGCGTATCGCGCGAGCGCACGCGCAACGGGCCAAATGGTATGATTGCCCGGCTGGCTTTATTATGTCGTTCGAAGTACTCCGGCTGGTGCCTTTCAGTCAGATAGTTATTTGGAGGGTTATCATGTCATTTTCGGGCGGTATCCAGCGTTTTCAGCCATAAAAGCTCCGGGACAGTGTGGGACATTGATTTTGGCTTTTCTCTCTGATCAATATTTCATGCGCGGCTTTTATATGCTCGTTAAATTTAAAAAACGCTTTGAATAACTGACGATTCGCGCGTAAAGTGGTGAAAACGGAATAAAAGTAACAAAGAGAATCCGAATAAATTCGTCATGACCAACTGCATGAGCCAGGAGGGAGAGCTTTCATCCTCGTCGTAGTCGGCAAAGCTGCATAGCATATCCGCGACGTAAAACCGTGCAGCTACTCTCGTTTGAAGGATAGGATCAAACGGGACCCGACGGACACTCTCTCCGCTGCTGCAAAGAGTCGAGGCCAGAGACGACGTCGGAGTCGCGCGTGTATACGGCACTGAGACGTACACTAGATACTCTGTGCGTAAATACGGCCCTGCGCTGCGAAGATTACGACGCAAAGAGCTCTCTCGGTACTGCTTGTGCACAGAGCTATACGAACGTATGCGCAAAGTGAAGGGATTACGCGCGAGTCGAGGCAAAGGATCACAGAGAAGGAGGAGGAGGAGGAGGAGGAGGAGGAGCAGAGATAGAGAGGGTAATGAGCGTGAGAAAGAGGCAGAGGAAAACGCGCGCGCAGCCTCGTGACGACACAGAAAGCGCGAGCTCTGTAGGAGAGGAAGTTGCTCTATGCATATAGCCAGGAAAATAAAAGGAGGCGATGCGATGATCGTCGAAGATCGCAGGCAGTAGGTGTTTTCCTTAGTGAAGCAGTCAATGTTAGCAGTAGATGCGGAGATCGAACACTTTTTTCATGGATTCGGAATCGTCCACGAAGAGAGATTTAATCAATCTCCCGCCTGTTTATTGCCATTCGTATTATCCCGCGGAGTTATGCAAATTATACGCATAGATTACGAATTTTTCCTCCGCGAACGTTTGAAAAGTTGCCTCTCGCAAGCTCGCCAACAACTATCTCTGACTAATGTCCTACTCGCGCGAAATCGCATTACGCAAACAGAAAAGCCGCCGCTTAATTTTTCCAGATTACAAAACTCGCCATTAAGGCAGTAGTGTACGCGCGTGTGTGTGTGTGTGTGTGTGTGTTGAAGGAACGATCGCTATGCGCGCATCTCCTGCGATATCGGCCCGCACACCGCGACTCTTTCCATCTTACTCCCTTTTATTCTCCTCGCTCGACGTTGTCGTCGTCGTCGGGATGATTTCGTGGCTAAATTTAGCGGAGCACAATGAAAATGCCTCCGCGCTCTCGCTTTTTAGGTCGTGTGCGTGCGTGCGACGACTCGGGATGAATGGATTTCGAGAGGAAGGGGGGCGGCTATTGTGGTAGTTTTGTTTTCCGCGCAGGGATTAGATTTTTAAAGCGGATACACGCTTTGAAATTTTAAAACAATCTTTTAAACTATAAATTTTATACCATATCCATAGTTAAGCTCCGAAAATAAACCGCTCATTAAATCTCGAAAATTCAACTGCAAGCTCGTTCCGTTCTCGTCGAGCTAATTATACAAGCCGCAACTCGAAAATTCAGCTCTCGCGGAATAATCCACGCATACGGCAAAACGGCGCGATGGAATTCAGAGTCGGCCGCGGTCTGGAATCCGCTAGCAGAGAATGAGCTTGTAACCGGTATATCGGGAATTTTTCCCCGCAACAATGCCGCGAGCTTTTTTCATTCGCGGAGCATCGCGCTGGATCTGCCGGAAGTATCAGTGCCCGTGAAAAATAGAGAAAGGGCGCGCGGGCTTGTGTTCGGAAAAATGGAACCGTTTTCCCTGCGGATTTATTCTGTACCTCGCGCTCGCGGTGCATCGCGTCCTGGTTTCGCCCAGCGTGTATTGAAAATTGGAAAAGTCGAGGCGCGACGTCATAGCTACAGTGTCGTTTTTTAATCAAAAATCGACGATATCGTACACGTCGATTAATAGTTCCGCTCGTCGTTGCGCAATATGGATATTTTAATTCGACTAGACAACAACAACTATCGCGGCCGAACGTGTTATCGGGTGTGACGCAATTTTTCACGCCCGGCACGTGTATCCGCGCAGGGATTATAATGAAAACAAGCGGCTCATCGCTCGAGATTATGCAAATAAAACAAGCAGCCATGAATAAGATGATCAGCGTCGTCGTCGTCGTCGTCGTCGTCGTCGTCGTCGTCGTCTCTCTCTCTCTCTCTCTCTCTCTCTCTCTCTCTCTCTCTCGCAAGCTCGTCATCGTCCCGACGAAATAGCAGCGGCGTGTCTAACTTTAATAACGTTTGGACTTTAATAACCTACTTCGACAACTCGCACGATTTATTTATTCATGCACACGGCCAACCACAGTCCCATTCATACTTAACCGCAAAGTTCATTCGCCTCCGTATAGACCTCGCCTAGAAAGAAAAGGAACTATCCCAAAGCCGCACTTGTCCGCGATGTATCCCAGCGCATTAACAACAATGCGTCGCGCAATAATTCTTTCGTCATCGGTGCAGCAGCAGTACACAGTCAGCGTCCAAGAAGCCAGCCGAGGCGCGCTCATGAAATTCCATTCACCGAGCGAGCCTGCGCGCATGCAGCGCCTAGAGAGAGAGAGAGAGAGAGAGAGAGAGAGAGAGGGTGAGCTCTCGCGGCATAGCGTGCACCGAGAGGAGGGGAGAGCCAGGAGAGAGAAACACACAGAGTCACAGTTACGCGCGCCGAGCGGCCGGGTGACGTTGCTGCTCAATCAGTGGTCCTGTTGCTGCTACAGCGAATCGGTGATTTTGCTCCTCGTTGAATCCGCGTATCGATATATTGTGTTTCGTGTACGCGGATAAAATATGTAGGCGCTGTGCGCGAAGTGAAGGATGTACTCTGGGATTTAGTGCAAGTGCGATATAAATTTAACGAATAATTCAGTTGTGTCATACACGTTTGCTCTTTGTCAGCGCCGGATGACGAATCCGCGGCGACGAACAAGGCGATATTACACCTCGTTGTTGTGCTGCTGCGGCTATAGTATCTAGAAGAGCGAAGCCGATCCGCGTGAAAAATCTCAACGGCAATCGATACTCATCGGCATCATCGTCGTCGTCGGCTCTATCTGTCTCGAGTTTCTCGCGCTCGTGTGTGAGCGCATAGTAGCGCAGACTCGCTTTCACCCGTTACCGGTCCCTCTCGCGCTGGAAATCGCGGCTCGTAGTCCATTGTGCGAGCCGTGGAATTGCCGCGAGAGGTGAAAAGCACACCGGTTCGTCTCTGGCTGATTGACTGACTTTCTTCACACACGTGTCCGTAGAGAGCCGAAAACTCAAGCGTTGGAAAGCGCGCAACCGGTCGCCGGAGTTTCTCCCGAGAAAAATCGCGACAGAGAACAGTATGCGCGAGTGAGATAAGGGACAAGAGAGTAACGCGTACAGCTCGACACACAGGCGCTGAGGGAGAGTCGCCGAGCGGCTAGAGAAGAAGAAGAAGTAGTAGTAGCAGCAGCGAGAAGGAGGCGGTGGGAGAGAGCAGAGCCGGCAAACTGGATGCCACGGACGGTGCCCCCCTGCCCCCGCCCCCGCCACCGCCCGACATCACTGTCACTCAGGATGACCGGTGAGAAAAACGAGCTCCACTTCGAGACCAGCTTTTTCCTTTTTTCTCTCTCGGGCTTCTTGCTCGCTGCGTCCTTTCGTATACGCGTGCGCGCGCGCCTTTTCATTTTCTCCAGTCGAGTCTTCGTTGTTGTCGCACAAGTCTGGGAATGGGAAACTGGGTGTACGCGCCTTGCGAAATCTCTCCCGAGGACTGCACGCCGGACATATATTATTAGAGAAAAATTCGATTTCTTACACGTTGCGGACGTCTTTTCGACACAAAGATACGTCAAAAGTGAACGGCCTTTGTGGACTAAGCATATCCTCATTAGAGGCGAGCGGGAATCTTTTTCACATTGTTTTTTGAATCGCGCGCTGAAAAAAAGTTCTGCTACTTCTTGAACACACGCCCGTATTTTATTCAACTCGCGCTCGGACTTTTTCCCACTGGCCGTAATTATATAGCGATTTGAGAGTCGAGCGAGCCATGTATATATCTGTGAGATTAAGTTAACAGTACACCTCGGCGCAATTATTGCGCCGTCGCGAGTCCGCGGAAGAAGCCACTAAAGTATAATGTTCACGATCGACAATGATAATAATTGGAGTATACAGCCCCGCGTAAAACACGCCGCGGACGAGAGAGAATAAAGCGCTGCGTCCCATCGATTCTCTCTCTCTCTTTCTCGATTACCTTCGAGATTATTTATAAACGAAGGAGACAAAAAGCCGTTTTCAGAGTGCAGCTCTCGCAAAATAAAACAAACACTCCGCTTCGCTTCGCGCAAACTCGCTCTTTTCGCCGAGAGAAAACACGCTATGCGATCCTTCACTCTCGCTGATGTATACCGAGGCATCGCAGCAGCGTAATACGCGGAATAATCTCGAGGAAGGAAAAATACCGTGCCAAGGACGAGATCAACAAGTAGCGCGCGCAAAAATCGTCGCCGTATAATAAAAGCCGATAAATCGAATCCTAGATCAGGCTCGTAACCCCCCCCCCGGATGAAGGTGTGATTCTCGAGCCCTTAAAACCACTCCCACGCGCGATCGTTAATCCAGTGCTTCGCGCTCCCTGCATCAGGCGTGCAGTTTTCCCGCGAAAATCGCTATAGTGGCGAACTGACCCGTGCATAAAGCGATGGTGCCTACGCTGTACAGCTCGCGTGGGTATATATTATCGGCCGTTGTATCGACGAGGAGGATTTATTAATTTTGCCCGCAGGGGGACTCGAGAAAGTTGCGAGAGATTTGGCTTTAATGAGACTTAAACCGGGATTTTGTTCTTGTAGCTCTTGTGTGTATAATGCACCGGGTTAAGATCAACACTGTAAGAGCTGCCGCTAAGAGGATAGTCCGTTGTTTGCGATAAACACGAGAGCTAGAAGCTTTTGCTTCCACAAGCAAACTTTCAAACGCAATGTTGTGCAGCGCGGAAAGAGAAACTTGCGCGATCGCGTAAAAAAGAAAATCACCGATATTAGTTCGCGCGCGGCGAGTAATAATCCCGTGGGTATATATATATACACACACACACGCGTCGTCGGCTTGAAAGGCAATATCCGAAACGAGGGAGAGGGAAAAAATTCGCCCGATATATCGATAAAGACACGCGAGAAAGTTGCGCAGTACACAGGAAGCGAGAGAGTTTTCTTTAACGAAAACAATTAGGGGAGAGAATAAAGAGGTCGATGAAAAGGAAGACACTGTGCAGTTGACAATCGTTTTCCGATCGGGAAAATCGTTGAATTCTTAATGAACTTCAATTTCCAAGCCCACGCCTTGACTTTTCACTTACAGCGCTTCGCGAGAAGACTCGTAATGACTTCCCCGCTTGCGTATACAGTTTGGATATACATCGCAGTTCACGGGGGCGAGTAGAGAATAGAGAGGGAGGGAGTCGATATTCCAGTCGTCGAGCTTGCAGATGCTATCGAGAGCTTTTTCTTTGTGCATTTTCCCAGCGCCGGCGAAATGGCGCCTGTCAGTTCATACCTGCTATTTTTTCCTCCCTTTTTGTTATTTATAAATCGCTCGCTGACGCCTATTACTTTCGACACGTCAATGCGAAAGTCCTGTGCGAGGGCGAAGCTATTTTATTTATAAACCTTATCGTTCTTGTCCAGTTTATATCCATTCAAATTTCCTCCGCAATAACAAGCTCATCACCGCAGCGGCTTCATCTCAATCTGCTTAATTTATCGCGAAGCGGCGCCAAGTTTTGCCTCGAAAACCACCGGCTGATTGTTTTCTCAGTCGCGAGTATATTATACAGAATTTACCTCCCATACACGCACACACACACACACACAGCGTATTTCCACTTCGCGCTTTCAAAACAACAGAGTGTATACTATAACATAGACGGAAACGATAAATTCGCACAGCGAATCATGACGAAGCAGCTGAGAGCCGAGACTAATGAGATTCGACATCGCGCGCGCGTGTGTGTACGTAGACAGAGAAAAAGAGCCGAAAACGTGCAGGAGTCGAGGACCTTTTTTCCGGTGCGCGCGAGGTTTATTAAAAAAGTTCGGCGGTTTCGTCCTTTCGCTCGGCGGAGATTGAATAAAAGTCCCGTGTGGCGCGTACTGGATAAAAAGGAGGATGTTTTTTGTCCGAGATAGTTCGGGAAGATCAGCGCGTGAAATCTGTTTCGAGGATAAGACCTTTATCGAATCGATTTTCGCATAACGGATCGGTTTCGCTGCTCTCGTCGATTTATTGGTTAATAATTCATGGAAATCTCCTCGTATATTAATTTCCGGAAACCTTCGGACGTATATACGCTACACAAAAGTCGTATCGATTTTCCGCAGCTCCATTATTCTAATTGGACGTTCGAGAGAGAGAGAGAGAGAGAGAGAGAGAGAGAGAGAGAGAGAGAGAGAGAGGCTGCGCTCACCACGGGTAAATGGTTCGATTGAAACAATTACGAATTCAGTTTCTCTCTGTCCCTCTGTCTTGTCGTCCCTTGATGCGCACATCTTCATTTATCTCGTTTTAGGTCAGCAATGCGACGATACTTGCCGAGCTATTCAGCACTCGCGACTGACGTCCATTTGGATGGACGTCATTATCGCGAGGTATAAATAATTTCGCAACTGCCGAGTGTTGTGTGTTGCCGGCGGGCCGTGTGTAATAGTCCTGAATATTGTCGCGGGAAAACGGGCATTTATACCACGTTAATATTTTAGGATAGTGCTTTTGATACCTATTGGCGATTCGATATTTGTCGGGGTCGCTTGTATAATTGCGATTGCAATTTAATAGCTGAAATTATCGCGATAATTGTTCAAAGGACGCACGCGTTATTGTTATAAATTATATACAGCTCCGATGTGCAAAGGCCGAACGTGCGCGTGTATCGACAAAACTTTCGTAATCGCATTGATTTCTAATTAAGGTAGTTTAACAATTCTCGACATCGAGAGCTGCGGATCATCAAACAAAAACCGATCACGTGCGCGCGACGCACGTGCGTGTGTGTCCCGCGCGGATAATGATCGGCGAACGCACAAATTTTCGCGAAACAAAAGCAGCCGTATAGCGACCTCGTATGGCCTTCTCGAGTGTGAAAACACACGTGTAGACGAGCAATTACAGCGATCCTCCGATTAATCAGCCGGAGAGCTCTCGAAACGCCAATCGTACACACTCACTCTCTCGATAAATCACCGTAGTCCGGCTCTCGCCTCATCGAAATCCCGGCGTCGCAAAAACCGCAGGAAACTTTCTTGCCTCTCCCCTTCCCAAACTATAACTATAACTCGATAAATCGCACTCTACTCAGCTGCTCCTTCAAACTTCGATATTACGTCCGAGTCACGTGGGTATGTGTGCTCACGAGGAGACGACGCACAACGTGTGTGTGCGAAGCCGGAGAGTTTCGTCGGGGGGCGAGCAATTTCCGCGGGCTACATTGTGCGCCGCGCGTTGGTTTTAGCCTGAAAAGACGGCTACTTTGGCTGCCCACGCGAACGAAGAGAGCTCCACCAGTGTATAGTTGAGGGATGGATATACTCCGAGCGAGGAATGCGCCGCTGCTGGCGAGTGGGTGGATTCTTCGGGTGGGTTGAGCCGCTGCGGTTTTGTCCTGCGTTAACTCGAGCTTGCGTCGTTCGTTCTTTTTTATATCGGCTGTGTAGCTGCACACGTGCCCGCTTTTTGTCGGATGAAAAAGTTGGCTATATTAGCAATGCTTCACATCGATGATTAATTTCTTTTTTTTATCACGTTTTCCCAAAGACAAGGACGGGTGCAGATCGTGAATGGAAAGTAGTATAAAAATAGAAAAACTGAGACACCCCTACAGTACTCTCGGCTTAAAGTTATACACAGCGCAGGAGTCTGTCTCTATTATACGCGGACAATAGGTTCTAAGTCCTTTGTAAACGAGCTGCGAAATTGAAAGAAAGCCAAAGTTTGGCCGATGATACTCCCTCTCTCCCGCGGACAATAAGCCGGCGGGGGATTTGATAAAAGAATCGTTGCTATAACTTGTCCCTTTGTCCTAAATTATTCTTCACTCGCGAGTCCGGACTTATTACGCGAACGTTATTAACGCAAAACGAAACAATAGCTGCATGCCACCCGCGAGGGCGTATTATTAACAAAATTCGCAGCGCGCTAATTCAACCTTTCTCGGCAAGAAGTATATATCCAATAAAATCCGATTAAATTCGTATAATATATCCAATGTAGCCCCGGTTGATGTCGATGAAATCAATATTTCAACGAGATAGCGTTCGGTCGTCACACGCGCGTCCGAAATTAAAACCAAAGCGATAACCGGAATCGCCGATTAAAGTGCGCAAAAATCACACCTAAGCGAAAATTCCGCGCATACATCCACGCGCGGTATTACTTTTAATTAAAATCCCGTAGACTGTAGCAGAGCAACGACCACGTGTGCGGCAAAGGTAAATAACTGAGCGAAAAAACAAAAAAACTCCGGTGCGATAGAGATTGAAAACGCCGCTCTCTGGGGCACGCGTTGCATCAGCCCCGAGGAAACACGACGCAGCCACATGCGTCTGTCTCATATATTTGTTATTCAAATTGGCCGTGTGCTCGACGCGACACGTTTGGGAAAATGTTCGGAGAGAGAGAGAGAGAGAGAGAGACGAATTTCCCGGCCGTCACACATACAGCACACGCGCCATTTGTGTGGCGGAGTAATGAATTCGCAGTGACTCTTGAATTTTCATCCGCGTGTGCGGCCTCATCGCTCTGTGTGCGCGTGTGTTATGTCAGCCGGCTGATGGGTTCGTCGAGGCAGTGTTTACGGAACGAGCTCTCGCGGGGTCGTGAAAAAACACGCGCTTTTCGGGAAAACAATGCCGCGCGCGCGTGCTCTCTCGTAACAGACTAAACATTCATCGGCCACTGCGAAATTCGCGCTCGGCGGTGACAATTTACATGATAAAATAAAAGGATAATCGAGAGAGAGAGAGAGAGAGAGAGAGAGAGAGAGAGAGAGAGGGAGAGTTGCGATACCCCGATAACTAACGTCCGAATTTCTCCTTCGTATTTTTGTTCGGTTACGCAAAAAAAGAGGGAAAAACAACAATCGAGAGCGACTGCGTAGGTGCGAGGCTCTTTTTTTTTCATACGAGCCCGTCGTCGCATCGTCTACATCAAAGAGCGAGACACGCGCACTCGAGTTTGCTTTGCCGCACGGCTATATATCAACTAGTCGCGCGCAGACTTCATTTTCCCTTTGATTCGGCACACGATCCTCTCGCGCGTGTGTAACTCTCGCTCTGCCTCGCGCGCGAGAACAGCGTTTACTCTCACCGCAGGGGTACCGAGAGCGAACTCTTGGGGCTTCAAGGGTAGTTCGAGCGTAGTTGCAGTAGCGTATATGGGTGGAATGGCTTCTTTCGCGATTGCGGTTTTGGCTTGCGGCGGGAGGTATTTAAATAGCCTCTCTCGCATCAAAGTGGAGTGTCATGTACACGCTGGAATTCTATTTTCGGAAGAGTTTGCCGTTTGCACTTTTCAAAAATGAATAGTGCTCGTGAAAAATTCACTTTTTCAAATTACCCAATCTTCACGTGCGCTTTATTCCGGAATTCCCTTTGAACGTCTACTTTTCTCGTCCGACCACGCGATTACGCGCCTTAGTCATCTCTGGCTGCATGAAAAAGTAAGCTCTCTCTCTCTCTCTCTCTCTCTCTCTCTCTCTCTCTCTCTCTCTCTCTCTCAACGCAGCTCGCAATTTCACGTAGACAATTCCGGGAAAGAGCAAAGTAAGCGCCAGCGATATAAGCCCGTCGCGCGCGGATATTGTTGTGTACGACTCTGCGAAACGACTCGCGAAAATATAAACTCTCGAGAGTAACGTAGCGCCGGGGAGCGCGTTTATAATGCAGTCTCATTAAAAAAGCGCGTGTGTACGGCGCGATTTTCCTGGAAACATTACGGTTTGTACAGCGGACGAGAAGTCAACCACGGAGCTTTTCCGATTTTCCAGGATTTCCCTTCTCTTCAACACAATGAAAAGCTGCAGCTTTATCATATAATTGCGACTACACATCCGGAAAACTCGCCGGCGCAAAATCTCGAGAGCTATGGCGCACTCGGTATAAAGCGACTATACTCAGTGTCGACTCGCGCAGCAGCGGCTCTCTCTCTCTCTCTCTCTCTCGTGGGGAAGGAAAAAAGAGCAGCAGCAGCAAGCGGAGGAACTGCACCGAGCCAAGGCTATCGAGGCGCATTCCGCGGCGTTCACCGCTGCAGCTCCTTTCTTCGTGCACCTTGCAGGCCTTCGCCTGTAAACACTGCGCGCGCCGGGCATTATAGAGCCGGGGCTGCGCTTCGCGTTGAGAGAGAGAGAGAGAGAGAGAGAGAGAGAGAGAGAGAGAATCTGTTGCTGCTTTTTGCCCGCGAGATTCGGATCTGGGGCAGAGAGCTAGCACACAGCCATTATAACGACGTCGATATCGGATGCGCGATTTTTGTTGCGCTTTGTTGTTCTATGTGTGTTCGTGTGTGGGGGGAATTCACTTTGGCTCAATTTATTCGACGAGCGCGCGGGCAGTAAATTTCAAAGTGCAAACTCGGAACTGCCTAGCAGTGCGGGATGAATCCGATTAGAGAACGGCTGAGAGGAGAATCGCGGCGGCGGGGCATTCCTTTCTCGGTATCTAATTTCCTTGATTCCCTACTACTGTTGCAATAGAGTCGCGGCGCGGAAAAAAGGAAACGGAAAATTCTCGGAGAACGACGGCAGCCGTGAGAGGAGCGCGAATGAAAAAAAAATATAGGCCAAGCTAACTGTATGTACATCACGGCTGTGCAGCAGCTGCTGCGGGTCTCTCTCTCTCTCTCTCCTTTTCGATAATCTCTCCCCGTCGCTTTCTTAATATCTTCTCTTACTTGCATCCCCGGCGTTGTTTAATTTCGTTGCTGGATCTCCCGCTTGTATAACTGACGTCGCGGCGACGTCGAGGACGAGCTATTTTTAAAACACTACGCGCGGAATCGCAGTCGTCGTCGCGGAAATAAAAGCGCGAGTCAGCGGTACATGCATCGCACCGTTGCTCGCGCCTATATGTATAGTCACTGCTTTTTCCGCCTGTCTCTCTCATCCTTTTTTATCAACCCCCTGTAATCGTTGTCTCCGCGCTCGACTCTTTGGCTGATGAACACTCGTGACTATCGACGTCATAGCCGACGTCACGCGACCAGCCGTAGGAGAAAGAGATACAGCTTCCTTCAGCCCTGTTGCAGCGGTATCTCTCTGTCGGTTTTTTTCACGATGCAATAATTTTGATCGGACTCGCCTTTGTGACCGCCGTATGTGCAGGAGATATAGATAAACCGTGTCACATCGTCGATTCGCCCATGATGCACTGCAGGTACATGGGAACGGGAGAAGTTTATTTTAAGAGGGAGCGCGAGAGCGAAAAATCAATATAATCGCCGCTGGAGATATGCCACCTGATTAGCATACACACGCGCCTTGTGTATCTACAGGCTGAGGCGCGATGGCATTGAAAATTTTACGCTCGGAAGTGTGTGGCATTATATTAATAGGGGATTTCGATCGCGCGTTATAACACGCGTGCAGCTGTGGAGGAGGATGTCGCGCAGGACGTTTTTGCATATACGATGGGCGGCGTATTTTTATTTATAAGTGACGGCTGTGCGGGGTTTTTCGCTTCAAATTGTATTCCATTAGTTTTATGCGCACGTCGGAGGCATGTCTTTTTTTTATCAGAGATGCGCCGCCGATGATGTTATTATAGAAATTTGATCGGAGTCGCTGAGAGGGCTCGCGTCGTAGCATAAGCGATTGAATTACTATATTTTTCTATTTTTATAGCCACATACTCATTGCGTCGTTTTTCTTTCTGTTCCAGGTGAGTTACCCATAATTCATAGCGGTGTGTGCGTTTGGACACGTAAGTTTGCACGCCGTGTACATAATTAATTCCGACAGCGTTTCAAAACAAGAATTCGAAAAATTCGCCCCAAGAGTTGACTCTTCCCGTGAGTCATATCCTGGTACACGTCACTTGGAACGAAATCATCCCCTTCTGCACACGGATAATTAAATTACCGTAGCCCATGAAAATCCGCGACGGTCACATACGCGCTCGCGTCATAAATAATGCAGGAACGTCCCGAAGTCGCAGTGCGGATCGGAATTTTGGCAGTGGTGAGGAAAAACGCGCGGAAAGGACGAGAGCCAACTTCCCGTTGGCGCCTTCGTATAGCCGTCTGGAGTTTTTTTTAAGGGATTCGTTTTCCGGTCGTTCGCCTCCTGCGTCTGAGTGGGAGAGCTGTTACGAGATGAAAGCTGGGTTTCTCTTTGAAGCAGTTGTTATTGTGCAGTTTTATATAAATCCCTTATCTGAGTTTAATTAAACTAAATTACTGATTCCTGAATTTACGTCCGACTATGTCGCGTGACATTCCCTCGACCACTTTATCAAGAATTTCGTCATTCTGAAAATCGAAAACGCTGATGCGGGCAACAATGAGGCTCACCAAAATTATTAATATTAGTAGAGAGCTATACCTTGACAAAGCTGAACCGCACGAGATGCTCTCGGAGATTTCCGCTGTCCTTGTTGTAGAAGTTTGACACAGGAAGCGCCAATATCCTCGTGTTCTCTATCATCCGCAGTCGGAGAACAGCTCCATCCAAACGGTCAGCAGCTTCCACCCTGTCGCCCATAGTGGTTAAGTTACTCACGATGAAGTAACCCTGGGACTATCGGTGTCATGCCAGCTTTGCGCATGGCTTTCCTTTGCCTACGGCCTCGTACTTAAAGCTGTGCAAATATGACTATTAACCACAAATCATAACTTCAGGTCAATCAGGTTGAAATAACGGGACCAATAAAAGAACACGTACACATGCTGCGCTATACGTGTACTCCTCTCTGCAACGCTTGGGGCACAATGAAATAATCAATTAAAGATTTCCTCCTGGAGTTTCACGCTCGCGTGTACAAAGCGACTCGATCAGCGAGTCTGCCAGCGCACGAGGACGCAGACAGTAGTCGTCTAGCGACGAATAATCACGCTCATGTGTGTGCCGTGAGAGACAAAAGAGGAAAGGAGGATGAAAGATTTGGCGATAAGATGTTCGAAGATCAGCCTGAGAGCTGGATCGAGAATAAAAACCTTTGAATTTCGAGCGATTCTAAAGAACTGTTTTCAAAAATCGATCGAAAGTTCCTATCTCGGCAAGGAAATCCAGACTTCAATTTATTCAGCCCCGTCGCACTCGCAGCTTAATTTATAACGAAGAAGGAACTGAAGGAAGCAAATCAAGCAGCAGCGCGTCGCGCATCGAAATAAGGCGACTTTTCCGCAAACTCCCGTAAGAGAGAATCCGTGAGCGCGACGACGACTACGTCGGAGGAAGAATTATAAAGAGACAAAGATCGAGCGATGCGAAGAAGAAGAATAAGCGACGCTCGACGGAGATGGATACGGCCTGCGCAGATGGGAGAGTAATGCAATTGGAAAGAGCAGCGACGGATAGACGAAGAAGGACGCGAATGCAGTATATAGGATGAGAAGAATTAAGCCAGCGCGCAGATGGGTATATCTAACGGGCGCCTTTCAATCGCATTGGTCATGGAAATTTTTCTCTCCCGACGTAACGATCTGCTATACCCTCGTGGTACTTGTTTTCCTTCAGACCATATAGTTAACGGATCGACTCGTTGGCTAATTTCATCATGGCGAGTTGAGAGGGTAAAGGAACAATTTTGCTCTCCGGTGTGTGTTACGCGAGAAATCCAACAACTGCAGTAAACAGCGAACTGTCGAGGCGTGAAACTTTATACCGTACGAGCCTCTTTCTCTCTCTCTCTCTCTCTCTCTCTCTCTCTCTCTCTTCCGCTCGATTTGAAAAACTTTGCAGCTCCAATCTCGCGAAAGCCGGCAACGCGCGCGCATTTTATTCAGCCAACAAAAGCTTTAGTGCGCGCGTGTATACGAGGCCGTAGGTACAAACTGCTAGGCTCGTCAAATAACACTTTTCCCCGTGTGTACGACTGGGCCGTCTTTATTTTCACTGCGCGCGGCTGCTCTGCAGCGCATGCAAAAAGCATCGGGGGAATCAGGAAACGCCAGCGGCGGCGACAGCATTCGCGACACGTAAAGATAGACGAACTGCTGCCGTGGATGAGGGCAGAGTAGCAACGAATAGAAAAAAAAACGAACGAGCGACAGGCGAGAACATACACACACACACACACACGAGCGACGAGAGAAAAAAAAGTCGCGAAATAACAGAGTGAGTGAGAGAGACGGGAAAAAGCGATAAAAACAGGAGCGATGAAACAACAGGGAGAAAGATTGCAGGCCGTGATAGTTGTGTGTGTGCGAGAACGGCGCACGTGTGTGTGTATTGGAGGCAAAAGGCGCAGTCGAGTGAAGCGAAACGGCCGATCGCCGAGCCTCGTGTGTACGCGGCGGCCGTCGTTTCGAATGTGCTCTCGCAATGCACGACGGGGCAGTGCGGACGATGGCCTGCGTGTGTGTGTGTGGAGTATATGGACGGGAGATCGGATGGATGCGGATACGTGTGGGAGAGTTGGAAAAGTCGCGCAGGTGCTCTGTTCCTTTGTGAAAAACAGCGTGTGTCTACCTTTCGCCGTTTCTGATGATCGATCATCAGTGTCCCATTTTCATCAAACTATTCTGCGAAATTTTGGATGGAGAATTTTTTTCCCAAAAACTGTTTTTAAAGCAAATAAATCTTATCAATTGGCAAAAACAGCAACGATATCTCACACGTTTACGGGATACCTTACAAATGGCAAATCCCATTTCTAAAAAAAGAAGAGACAAACTTTCGCGCTGCGCCAGCCTATCGCGAAGTAATCCTCCTCCTTAGGCCCTCAAACACTATTAGGTAACTGTCTCGCGTTCGTTTATAAGCGCAGATGTATAATTATATACAGCTGCTGCTGCTGCTGCACCGGCAGAAAGTACAATCAATTCTCCCAGAGCTGCAGCCGCCGCGGGAGTGAAAAAAATGTGCCGCGGGAGAAATCGCGCTTTTCCACTCCACTATGTGTGTGTGTGTGTGTGTGTGTGTGCAGTGTTTGTAGAATAATGTCGTCCCGGCGATAGCCTCAGGCACTAGATTTCTAAAATGCGTTCGCGGCGAGAAAAACGAAAGTGCTGCAGCCGCTCGAGAGAAAGACTATAGTTAGCGCGGAAAAGGTGTGGAAAAAGCAGATACGTGTACCGGGCTCTCTCATTGTTATTCGGGACTCTTTTTATCTCTATCTGTACGTTTCATCGATTCCGTTTGGTGCTACACTGCTACTGCTGCTGATGCCGTTGGCAGAATTTGCGGAAAGCACGAGGGGACATGCAATTAGCAAAATCTAATTAGAGAGTTTTAATTATAGAGAATTTCTTTCTCTACCTTTCCTGTAACCTGGATTTTTTCGGAATTTCCCTGCTTTGTTTCTGTCCTGCGACTACAAACTAATTTAGATTTCCTTCGAAGGGACTATATTAAATCACTAAAAATCGCGAAGTTTGTGTGAACAAATCAGCCGCAGAATATTAACTGTGACGTCATAATAGCACCGGTAACAATTGAATATTTATTCAACAAGTCCATCGATACCTGCAGTAACGACTTGTAAAACGAACATGTTGAAGCGCGCATACACGCGGCGCAAATAAGAAGGGGGAAAAATGCGTGCACGCACTCGTGCTACTACGCCCAGCGTGAGAATGCGCTCGGAAAACTCCCAGTATACGTATGTATATAGACTTCATGCGTCGAGTACGTGTTTACGAGTGTTGCGCCGCAGCAGCGCATAGAAATTCGTGCGAAACCCAAGAGCGTTCTATTCTGGCTGCAGAGGAGTGCGCGCATTTTATATATCTCGGTGCGAGAGCATATCGAGTGCCGCCACCGCCGCTGCGCCTCGGGCTAGAAAGTAACTCTTCGCGGTTCTGCCGTTGTCTCTTTCTCTTATGCACAGCTCGCGCGAGATATTCCGGGGCCGCAGCCACCAGACCGTCGGTGTATATACATCTCAGTTGCGGAAAACATCTAGATCTCGGGGAGATAGGGTATCTATCGGCTTTGCTATCTACGGATGCTGAGAGTTGTTGGCTTGTGCTTGCTCGGAAGAATCATGAGTAGGGCTTACGGTTTTAGATGTTGATCTTCGTATTTTGAAATGAAGGAATTAAGATTTTCTTGTTAGTCGCTGGATTTTTGTAAGACCCCGCTGCAGTGAGAGGTACTGTTTATTCTCTATTTTGTTGCTAACTGCGATGGCGATACTTGTGAGTGAGCACATACGTACATATTTTTATTTGTATGTATGAAATGAAAGGTGTAAGCGTAATATATATATTGGGCGCGTAATCGAACTGTGAAATCCATTACGTTATATAGAATATCATTGATTTCGATGATATAATCTTTTAATACTAACTTCCCCATTTCGACATTAATTCAATGGCATTCTTCAGTGTTTTCTTCTTCTAAAATTTGAAATAAAATGATAAGAGCTTGATTCTCTTATAAATATGTCAAAACTTTAAGATCAATTCCTACCTTAACATAAGCAAATCGAATGCCACCTTCCCCGATGTGTTTGTCATTTTTGTCAAAAAAGCTTGCAAACGGAAATCCAAGAACCTTAACATTCTTTATCATCCACTTGATGAATTCAGTATCCATATCTCCAGTCGTTTTTTTCGTTATATTTACTTCATGTGCTAACGTAGTCCAGTTCGCTACAACAAAATATCCACCATCTGGCACTATTACGGTCATTCCTAATTCTGTCAAACCTTTTATTATATAGCTTTTCTTTGATTCCACTAATTTATTGAAACTTGTGAGATAAGAGTTGGACTTTCCAAAATTTCGCAGCTCATCTTCGAATATAATTGCGAAGGCTTCCTGTGAAGTAAATATTGAAAATTAAGAAATCCTGGTACAGCCTACTGAAATATATAAATAAGAGTGTCGCGTGGGCCTGCATTTGTAATTTACATCGTCTATGTGTGCTTAATAATTCAGTTTATTACGCGATTTAAATTGTGTTTTTAATAAATCATCCATTTGTTTATAGACAACTTTCAAATTGACGTGACTGCCGGTCAACCATAGATAAAAAACCTTAAAAAATTAACTTGATTTTTAAGGTGCTGATACCGACTTTGATAACGAATGTTTAAAAAATTGTAATTTCATACCTGCATTGAAGTAGGAACTGACATCACGACATTAGTCTGAAGTGCTCTTAAATTACTTAAAATTTTAGCTCCACCGTAAACCCATCCAAGTCTCCAGCCAGTTGCACTGAATGCTTTTCCTCCTGAACCAATCGAGATAGTTCGTTCAAACATTCCTGGTAAAGTAGCTGCGGAAAGAGTATACATATAATTATAATATTATGAATATATGTGCAAACCCACGGCCAATAATGGAAAATTCAATACTTCGTACTGGAAAACATTTTTCGATAGCGAAACTAAAATATGGAAGAAAAAATCTTTAATTTAAATCTATATAAGCGTGTCTTTGAAACATGTTTCGAATTTCTAGATACTGTACGGTTTCCTATTTGATCGTGGATCCGTGCACATATTATTAGAGTACAATGCCATGCTTATTGTTGTAAAATAGTAATTACCAATTCGTATGTGCTTTTTATTATTAAATGTTAGAAATTGATAAACTTCATCGAATATGACGAGTGTGTCCCATTTTTTTGCCAAATCAGCGATGAATGTAAGTTCATCAAGAGTAAAAACTTTACCAATCGGGTTGTTCGGAGTGTTAACAATTATACCTTTTGTATTTACGTTAAAAAGATTCCTTAACTCTTGTCTATCAAAAGTCCAATCATCAGACGTGATTGTTCCGTTTAATTTGTTCTGAAGTATTGTAACAGTAAAACATTATACCAAATGTTTTTTTAACAAAATTATATATTTTTCCTTACCGGTTTTAAAGCTATAAATCTTGCGACTCCTAGTGCATCTTTCACCATTTTTAAATAGGGATCGTAGTAAGGTTCGATAATAATCCATTCGTCGCCAGGATTAGTATGAGTTTGCAGTGAAAGAAATAAAGCCTCAGTTGCACCCACAGTGATGAATATATTATTATATGGATCTAGTATTCTATTTAACAATTTCGAGTAATATTTGCCGATTGCATTAACTAATCTTGGATGTCCCTAAGATGAATAGTGTCGAAATCTAAACGGTATTGAATAATCGAGTATATGTTAAACAAATGAATTCAATTCTTACATAATCTCGCGTGTACTGGTTCAGTGCAGCATCACCGCTGAGCATAATTTTGGACATTGCAGATCTTAGCTTTAAAGGTGGGTTAAAATCAGGCGCTCCTTGGCCGAGATCCACCGGGTGATACTGTTCTACCAGATCATTAAATGCCTCACTGAAAATTAGTAGTACCTACTGACATGGTTCATAGAATTTAATAAAATGTATTTAAATTAAAGCGTGAATTCTTACAAAACAGATTGTTCGTTACTCTTAAAACGCTCAGGGACTTCAAATTTGTCTGCCATTGTTAATAACCATTTGGTTTGGGTTAGCATCTTGAAAACTGTAATAATTAATTATAACATTCTTTTAATTTATTTCACATTTATAAAACAATTTTGTCCTTACAAGAAGAAATAATGCGAAATTTCTCATGTTGATACTCGCAATTCTGAAAAATAAAAGTATTATAGAATAATAGAAGAATGACAAATTGAGTTTGTATTATGATCTGAAAGTTAACTTATAAGCTACAAATTTATTAGGATTAATTATAATACCAGAGTTACGCGATATTCTAAGAGAGAGTGAGAGAGACAGTACACAACCAAAAGTATGCGAATAACAGCCGAACTCTTCGCGTTTCTAATTCGCAAATTTTTTGTGTTCTGTATAGTTTGTGCTCAAACTATGGAACTAAGGTCTACGATGCAAGCTGAGTGCATCATAGTCTTACATATCTCACATAACTAACAAAAAAAACTATTTTTTATCTGTTGCAAAGATAACTGTAGTGCCCGGAACTAATTCAACTTTTTCTGTGTACATTATTAAATATTTTTCCAAGTACGCTTGAATTAGTTAAATTAACTACGAATTTTTTCTGTTCCAGGTATGTATTTGCTTTAAAGTAACATCTTAAAGCCACTGTCGGCATCGTGAGTAACAAAAGTATATAATTTATTAAAAACACGATATTTTATATCATAAATCAATATATTTATTCCAAAAGGCGAAAAAACTAGATCAGTGATGAAGTTTTGAACTAGAATTTACTACTGTACCAACAAGCGACCCCTGTCCTGTATTTGCTGTAGCTAAATGCAGTTTCCCTATCTGGCAGTCGGTAAAGCGGATTTTCCGCGCGGTCTACACCGATAACGCAGAAAACTTTCCTTCCGAGCATCTTTTTATCATGCGACCCCCTCTGGAAGAAGTCAAGGGTAAGGTAAATATTGTCTTCACTGGTTAAGTCGTGATTTCCTAGGGTAGAGATGAGGGGGCGAGTGAGTCAGGTTTGTGGGTACCCTCGTTTATTGATCAGTATGCATAAATGATGGGTCGCGGCAACATCCCGGAAGATGCGCACGTAAAGAAAAGTTTATTGAAGCGCACAGATAATTTATGCAGTGCGTTCTGATAAGCAAAAGTTTGTGCCAACATCAAAGTGAAAATAAGTTGTAAAAATAATAAGCGAAGCAATCCATGTTGACTTTTCTCATTTATACTTTTATGCGAAAAACAACATGCATCCGGGCGATTGATATAAAATATAAAACAGATACGCATGTACGTAAAAACGTTGCTCTATTCAACGAAACTTCCAGCAGCAAAAACAAAGTATTTCCTTAATGGCAAGAGAAAAACAAGTACGAAAGAAAGCTAGACGAAATTCAGGAAGAGCCCATAACAAAAGGCACCGGAAGAAAAGCTTCCAGAAACAATTTCTCTCAGCGCGCGAACCACTCTATCCACCTCAGAATTCGGTTTTCCCATATAGTGCCTTACACCGCAAAAAGTGGCGGCAGTTTCCGAATCGAGCGGAAAGCACCAAAAAGAAGAATAAATACACAGAGCGAGCCGAAGTCGCGCCACCATCTCCGTTCACCCTTGGAATTCCCTCGTCCTTGCCTCTCCCTCTCCTCTCGGTACATAAAATTTGCAAGATAAAGCCATCGGCGGCTCTCGAGGCTGTTCTCTCAGTTCTCGCAGCGCGCGGTGCGGCGGCATTGTCGCGCGCCAAGAGCATCGTCAAAAGAAGCTTCGCCTAGACTCTAGCAGCGAAAACTCGTTCGCGAGTCCATAGTGCAATCGAGAGAGATGGGGCGGGCGACGCGTCTTTAGTACCGGGGAAAAAAAGCACGCGATAGGCCGCGAGCTGCTGCGCGTCTGGACCCTCGTGCAGCAGCGCACAAAAGAAGATGCTCGACGGGTTTTCCCGGGCCGTCCAGCTTCTTTCAGCGGTAGTTTCGCTCTCTAGTCTCTTTTCCGGCGGTTCATCCTTTCATAGGTGCAGCGCCGCTGTATCGAGTCGCGGGCAGAAGTGGAAGAGGAAATGATAAACTCGCGACGCGTCTGGCCTGGAGTGTGCGTTTTTGCCAACCCTTGAAACGCGAGGGGAAAGCCCGTCGCGGGAAGTTTGAATAGAGACGCTGTTTTTGCAAGCCGCCGAGCTTGAGTCGACTCGTGCGCGGATTGACGATTCATTCCGTGATTCTACGAGGACGGCCCGTATGATGAATTCTATTTCGGAAGTCGATGCTACAATTCGCTCGAAAAAAAAACGTACGAATATACCTCTAATTGAAGATCTTCCGTTTGACCCTTGGCACACTGGAAAATTGGATCCGCCGAAAGCTATTGTTTCTCGTTCCGATAGCGCTGAACGAATCGAGGGCACTTGGCGTGGAAAAATGGAAACCCAGCTGGGTAAAAGTCTCTTCCCTGCGCTGCTCCTGTCAGTTTGCCTGTGCGTATCGGGAAATTCGTCACTTTCCCTCGCAGTTCCGCTGACGCGCTATACCGGTGTCTGCTCGAGAATGAGGTTACAGATACCTCGCGGTTCCTTAAATAATCGCGCGAGATTTTCGAGACTTATCTCATATACGGATTGTTATCGGTATAAGACTGCCATACACAATGTTATTCGGATGCTTTTACCCGGCTGAATTCTTGAACACCGCGTCGATGTGTACTTAACTTTCATTTATTTATTTAAGTGCTATCGAGCGTCTGTCGTATCATATTACGGTATCACAATGAATGCTGTGAAAGCCTGTTCACAAGGCTTATGATGCTAGTTAGTAGAATAAAGAAAATGGAGTTGTTTTATACAATTATAAAATATCGAATGCAAAAATGTTTACGCGTGGAATCTTATACCCGGAATCGCAGGTGTGGTAAAATGCCAATCATTCGTAGCAAAATGCAAACACAAGTCGGATCGATGTATTCAAATATTTTCAGCAGCAGGGGGATCTTGCTTATTTATTCAGACGAAGCTATATTCAAGAAATTTCTTGCAAACAATCGAGTATTAATCGCACAACTGCAGAGTTAAAAAAATTTCCATAGATTTTAATAAGCTTTTGATAAGCTTCAGAACCTTGAACTTCATACGCCTGAGAGCTACAATGGAATATAATGAGTGCATATGACGCAAAACAAAAAGCCTTTCACAACATCATTCCATTCGGTAATCGATTCTGCGAGCTCGCTTCTGTTTTTCTTCAAAATATCGAGAAAGCGCCCAAATGCGGCAGATCAAAAATTGTATCACAGGCCCTCGAACACGGCGCACGCAACTACTCGCACCACTTCAAGCTGCGCGAAGTGGAAGAAAGTACAAAAGAGTTTTTGGGAGCGGAACATGGAGAGAACGAATCGAAAAAATGCTAATGCACCGAGCGTTTGCGTTGGCTTGTGTGTATCGATAAATGGACGATTAATTCAAGGAGGAGATGCATATTAGAGATACACGGACTTATCTTCTCGCCAGACGAAAGAATCGTTCGTGGTATTTGTTTACGCAGTCGCACGCGAGATAACGTCGCTAGACGCTCTCCCAGACTGTTTTGATCGTTGAATTGAATTTTGTTTACGGTTGAAATGCAGATTATATCGTCGCTGTTATATCCGTATTTGTTTACATAGTCAAGACATATAGGTTACAAAAACAATTATTTTTATAACAATAAATTCCGAAAACATAATAACGTTATAAAGAACTCCATTTTGCGAATTCTGCGAGTTTATCCTGCTCTCAGCATTTCACGCACTAAACCCCGAGTATTTGAGCAAACGAAGCAAAGTGGTTTTGCGGCGGCTGATAAAATTCAACCTATATCCCGGTATCTCTCCCGACTCTCTAATCGCGTAGCTTTTATGCGCGAATAAAACGCGTCCACCGCGTCAGCGCTAAAATAAAAAAGTATTCAATATTGTATATAGGAACCTATTCGAAAGTCAGACACTCGCGGCCCCTCTTCCACTTTGGAAAATCCTTAAAAACCACTGTGCCGCTATCATAAACTCGAGTTTAAAAGGACCCGCGGGAGGCAAAAGGGCTCCGTCCCTTTTTTTCTTTTCTCTCACGGGGGAACAGCGAACGACGCGCTTGTACTGCGAAAACTATCCATGCCTCGATCCCTCGCGGGTGTGACGATTTTTTTTTCATTCCGGACTTTTTACTGCACACGCCCGCGCGCACGGATTTATGTGTACGCACGTTCTTTCCTGGACATCGATTCCTCTTTCAAACTCGATCCCGAGAATTTTCGTGGAGATGCTATATTTCGAAAGATTATTGCGCGAGATTATCGTTGCTTCCGTGTCATTAGGCGCTGACGATCGTAATTCGTAATTGTGAAAATTTTCTTCCTCGAGCTTCGCGAAGAGCGCGACGCATTATGCGAAGTTTAATGCACAGGTGTCGCCCAAATCGCTCCCGCAAAACTTCCCCCGTCATAAATAAACAAAGAAGCTGCAAAGGAAACCTCTCCCCTAACGAAACCGTCGCAGCAGCCTCGAAAGCTCTTCCAAAAAAGCAACAACAAACTTCATTAGCTATTCGCGCGTGTCTCTCCCTAAACAGAATCAGTAGCATCGAGGAAAGCCGGTCGGCGCTAACAAAAGCCGCTGCTCTCTCGGAGCTACACACACACAAGGACGACACGGCTCGTATATATACGTATACGTATACGCGTCAGGGTCGATATTTCAGCGGCACCTCCCGCAGGCGTCGCATAGTCCAAGTGCTCCCAGTAGTGGCACACACACATACACACACACACACACTAACGCACGCAAACATGAGCAGCCTCCACCGTAGCGATGTTCCTTCCGTATTCCTTCTCTCTGGAGTGCTCTAATTCCTAATCGTTATGCGTCCCGGTCGCTCTAACGAAGCCGAGAGAGAGAGAGAGAGAGAGAGAGAGAGAGAGAGAGAGAGAGAGAGAGAGAGAGAAAGAGAGAGAGAGAGAGAGGGGAGGGAGGCTTAGGACTGAATTTCGGGGTATTTACGTGAGGCGCGGCGTTTTCGCGAGAGAGATTTCGCCTTTGTGCGCGGCACCGACGCGACTCGTAAATCAATTCGCGCTGTGTAGTATGTGTGTGTATGTGTGAGCATTGTGTTTCTTTTTTACTGCTGAATTTCGCCGAGATATGGCGCGGCAGAAATGAAGTCGTTTTGGCTTGTTTATTCCTTTTACGTCCGCTGTATATACATCGAAATTTAGATAAAGTTAATGCTCGATGCGCGCTGAAATGGTGCTTCGGATAACCGCTGTATATATCGCATTGGACAGGCGGTAATTCAGAGGAAGAAAAAGTACCAAGTGGTTTAACTCGCTGATTAGGACGTGAGCGAGCGGGGAAAAAAAGAAACAGCGTAAACGCTGTGTACCGCCATCATTGCTACGTTAACTTTATTAGTTAATGGGTAATCACTTCTCTCCGCCGGTGTAGATAAGATGCCGGTTGACAAGAGGCTTAGCAGTGCGCGCATTGCATCCACAATCTACTCAAGTGGGTCATGAATATTTACAAGTAGCGCTAACGGTTTTCTTCTCTCAAGTGTTAATAATAGAAACGACTCGCGACCTTTTCCGCGCTGGATTATATTGCAAAAAGTGCAATAACGAAAATATGCATATTAGCAAAAGCAACCGCGATTGCAGAGAGCTCCTTCCCGGTAATCCCGCGTGGACACTGAGAGAACTATATATTAAAATTTACTACATATGTAGGAAAAATTACTATATTAGATTACTATCGAATTACTATTACTGGCAGGTCATACTCGCTCCATGACGATTTTTACTATATTCATAGTAAAAATTGTTAGACTTATATTAAAATTTGTTACGTGTTTACTAGAAATTACTACATTATATAGTAAAAATTATTTTAAGAATTTCTCCGTGTGCCAGAATTTGAGATTATAAAGTTGATTTATGCAGTAATCAGAGACCAAAATCTACAATTTTTTGTTTATCTGGTATTATTAAGTGATAAAATATCATTCGCTGCTATTATTTATTAATTTTGATCAATTTATTATTAATATTGACTCACGAGTAAATGTGATAATATATCAGATTTGAAATTTAATACATAACAGTAATGTTTGGGTAAGTGGTCAGCGCGTTCGACTCCCATTCCAGAGGTCCAGGTTCGATTCCCGTTGCCGCAGAAAAATTTCTTTCTTTCCTTTATTTCCTTCACTTAACAACGTTGAATATCAATAATAATAATAATAATAATAATAATAATCATGTTCGAATAAGCGCGTGAAATTGGCCAGCAAAAAAAAAATTAAATTTTTAAAAATTTCATTTCAGTATAGAAATTACTATCTGAGATAGTAAAATTTAATACAAAGCAAGTATAACCGTCCGTTACTATATAATATAGTAATTTTTCCTGCATATGTAGTACATTTTAATATCTAGTTTTCTCAGTGGAAGCTCATTAGCGCAGTGTGTTAATCCCACCCTCTGCTTGCAGAATCGCCAGGAAATTAAACGGCTTCGACACGACGCGCTTGAAAACGAGATGCGTCATCGTATGTCCTTCGCGAAAAGCTAGCATAGAAGAGCTGGAAAGATAACGCGCGAGAGGCGGGCGGTAGGTATAATAAATGAAAATTAGCGATCTCTAACGAAGAGCACATCGGAGCAGCTAGAGGTCGTCACGGCGGCTGCAGTGCGCAGCGCAGGAAGCGGAAACGGAAGCGACTACGCAGCTTGTCTAGCTCGCGCGCGCGCGCGTGTGTGTGTGTGTGTGTGTGTATGCGTGTAATGATCGCCAGGATATATATCTGCGGGCTTGCGCCCATAGTTCGTGCACCAGTCATGGGGGAAA